>NC_080167.1:22077656-22325367 GCF_950295315.1 Erinaceus europaeus
AAATGCCCTTTGGGTTTAATCTGAGTAAATGTTAAAGAAGTTAGTGATGCTTTCTGTCACTCATTTAGAGGAAAGGGTAAATATTTAAAGGAACCGTGAACAGTGTTGTTTGTGTTTTTTTGTATATTTGTTTTTGTGTTTGCCAGAACACTGCTCAGCTCTTACTTATGATGGAGCAAGAGATTGAATCTAGGACTTTGGAGCCTTAAGGAAAAAAGTCTTGTTGCATAACTGTTAGGTTATCTCCTCTGTGATATACAGGAGTGTAAAGCTGAAAAGCAAGAACTTGTCAAATTTAAGTGTGTAATATATAATATTTTACTACTGTCATTTTGAATTTTTAAAAAGGCAGATTAAGTCATTTGGAAAATGAATGGGTGAAGGGGGCCAGGTGGTGTTGCTCCTGGTTAAGTGCACACATTGCCATGCCGAAGAAACGGGATTCAAGCATCTAGTCCCCACCTACAAGGGTAAAGTCTCATGAGTGGTAAGTAGACCTACAGGTGTATGTTTCTCTCTCTCTAATAATAAATAAACAACTAAAGGAAGGAATAAGAATATAAATATCATAAATACAAAAAAGAAAACTTGTTCTTTAACTAGATCTTCTTTACTTTTTATCTTTATTTATTTATTGAGTAGAGGCAGCCATAAATCAAGAGGGAAGGGAAACACAGAGGGAAAGAGACAGACACAGGCAGGCCTGCTTCACCACTCAAAAATATTTCTCCCTGTAGGTGGGGACTGGAGGCTTGGACCTCGGTCCTTGTGCATTGTAACATTTGTGCTCACCTAGGTGTGCCAACACCTGATACCCAGGTTTAGCATTTAAAAAACAAGTAGACTTTTGCTTTCAGGTATATATTTTGCCCTAATTTATAGATACATGTGAACATATGCTCTATCTCATGGGACCTGGTCTACATCTAGGTTTTGGGACTTTGTTAGGAAGTGAACCACCTGAAATGGAATTAGAGAATCTTATGAGAAAGGAAAGGTCTCACCCGAATAATGAGGCTGAAGGGTTGATATTCCACGACTGACATCTCTGGACACAGTCTGAAGTGAGGCATGCTGAGGTTGTACTTGTTGCGATGATTAGATTGGGATCAGCAGATGCAATATCATTTGGTATGAATTGAGAGAAGCATGCAGGAAAATGAGCCCCACCCTAGAGTTCCCTTGACTGGGGGAAATATAGGCACTATAGACAAAGCAGGAGGTTCACAATAGACTGCAGTGAGTCAGTATATGCAGCAAGCAAGTAGAAAGACCTATAAAGACAACATAATGTCCATCATGAAACAGTGTCTACTTAGACTTAGACACCCTCCTCACCTACTTCCTATTATACTTCTCTCAGTAACTCCAAAGCTAAACTTATCAAAGTAAAGATTGCAAAAGGTGAATAAGGGCAAGAGACTGGCATACTTTAATGATGACTCTTTAGTCACTATCAGGCCACCACATCAGCTGGGGCCCTAGTGGAGGAGTCCTGAGATTCCCAAACAGACGTGATGGGCTGATATACAGATCCTCCCTCCATTGTTACTGGTCATCTCCATCAGGAACAACACAGTAGACCCCTTGAAAGTTATCAGAGGGAAGGGATGGGATACAGAGCTCTGGTGGTGTGAATTATGTAGAATTGTACCCCTCTTATCCTGTGGTCTTTTGAATATTTCCATTTTATAAATAAATTTTTAAAAAAAGATCTCTTCATTCATCTCTGCTTTCTCTCCTCTGAAACCCAGGCTATTTCCAACCTGTTCATTCCCATTTCTCTCAAGTTCAAGTAGCTTGGTTATCAACAATGTCTGCCACATTTCAGATTTTTGTTTTGGGTTCCCTTGAGATAATTTTAATACATTCTTCCTTACTTGTTTCTGGGAAGATTTCTAGTTGGACAGGCCCTAAACCATCACATTCAGAACATGAGTAAGTAGGATAAGCATTGTGTGTGTGTGTGTGTGTGTGTGTGTGTGTGTGTGTGTGTGTGTGTGTGTGTGTGTGTATGGCTGTGGAGGAGGTTAGAATACAGGGTGTCTTCCCTCTTCTCAATATTTACTTCCATGATAAAATTGTTCCTGGAGGTAAAATGATATTACAAATTAGGAATAGAAAGGGCCAGGTGGTGGCACACCTGTTTGAGTGAATGTTACAACACGCAAGGACCCAGGTTTGAGGCCCTGGCCCGCACCTGCAGGGGGGAAGCTTTGCAAGTAGTGAAGCAGTGCTACAGGAGTCTCTGTCTCTATCACTCTCTATCACCCCCTTCCCACTTGTTTTCTGAATATCTCAAGTACCCCATAAAGTGATGCAGTCAGTAGTCAACTATCATAACACAGGATATACACTGATGGTCTCATAGAAGGAATAGGAACCTACACTCAGGGACCTACAATGGAGCAGGTAGTGGGACGATCAAGGAGAATCTGTGCACAGATTGTGAGGAAGTTGAGTGGTGGCATCCCGTGGTTGCCTTGTGACTATTAAGTGAAAGATCAAAATCAAACATTCAACTCCTTAGTCAAATATTTCATAAAATGCTGTTGACACTGCTCCTTGATTCCCAAATCACCAGTGTTGTATCCTGAGGAATGAGTGGCATTTTTAGCTCTCTATATGAGCGGAGAAGGTTCGACACTTAATAGAGTGAAAGACAGAAGTCAATAAGTAACTGTGTGAGAATTTCAGATCTGGATTTATCTCTAGAATGCCCGTAATAATTCTGCAACATGGCATTATTCAGCACTGCTACTGCAGGTCTTAGCATTCATTATAATTTTAATTCATAGATTTAATAATGATTGACAAGGTTATACGATAAGAGTGTTGCAATTCCATACAATTCCCATGACCTGAGTTCTGTATCCCATCCCCACCATTGAAAGCTTTTCTATTCTTTATCCCTCTGGGAGTATGGACCCAAGATCAATATGGGGTATAGAAGGTCTGGCTTCTGTAATTGCTTCTCCACTGGACACGGGTGTTGACAGGCCATTCCATACTCCCAGCCAGTTTCTATCTTTCCCTAGTGAGGGAGGGCTCTAGGGAGGTGGGGTTCCAGGACACATTGGTGAGATCATCTGTCCAGGGAAGTTAGGTTAGTGTCATGATAGTATCTTTAACTTAGTGGCTAAAAGCCATTAAGATATAAAGCAGAACAAATTGTTAAATAATCAGGAACCTAGAAGTAAGAATATATCAAATGAGGTGGGAGTAGATAACATAATGGTTATGCAATGAAATTCTCATGACTGAGACTCCAAAGACCCAGGTTCAATCACCCATACCACCATAAGCCAGAGCTGAGAAGTGTTCTGGTAAAAAAAAAATTATATATAATGAGATTTGAGATCTCTATTATGGAAAAAGTTAGGAAGACTTTTTAAGTATATTCCAATGGGGTCATGACTTTACTAATTTTTGCCTGAGCCCAACAGCTAACATGCAGGTGGGCTAAAGGTATTGTCTGGGGACAAAGGGTCAGAGTTGGATATAAGACTAGAAATCTGGATCAGGGAAGAGAGTAGCTCCAAAATATGGGAAATGTATATAAATACAATTAACTGTAAACCCCACTGATCTAACCATTATAATTTTTTACCTTGTCAATTAGTAATAAGCTCTCTTAAAATATAGGAAATTAAAGCAGGAAGCATCTTGAGAGTAACTGGAATCTATTGTTTAATTTTCATTTGTTTAGAAATCCTAAAGACATATCCATTGATAATTATGTACAACTGAATAATATGTTTACACAATCTCTAAGATATTGTATTAGGGTATATCATTTACCATCTACCTTTAATCATCACTGAACAGCTTTCACTGAGATTTAAATTATTGCGTAGTCAAGGGTGTGTGAATATAGACTGTGACCTGAAAAGCTAAAGAAAATAAGCTAGGCTTTCAGTGATTTGGCTCCTGGAGTGTGCACCGAGGTCAGAAGGGGGCACTCTTAGACTGCCATTTCATCCCTCGGTCATCTTTCACTGAAGATCTTTCAGTTAAAGAAGCCAGTGCCTGAAAGAGTGCTCACTAACAAGGACTCAGGAGCTGTGTTTTCTTTGGTATCTGATGTTTCTCTAAAGTATGTTTTCATGGTATCAACAGGTGCTTCCTACCAGAGAGTCCCAAGAGGCAAAGCAATTCTCCATCTTCCTCAATTGAGGGTGTGAACTGAACTCTAGCATCTGAGTTCTGAGGGGTTAAGCAGTCACTGGATGGAAAGTAATTTATATAAACAACTCCTCTGGCCAAATGTAGAGAAGAAAAGGAGGCATTGGGCAGCCCAGCCACACTGTGGATTCAGGGAATAGAAAGCACCATGGCCAGGGCTCTTCTATTTCTTTCGTTCCTCTCTCATTTTCAAGGTAGGAGTAGATTCTGAACCAGATTAACCCCACTGACTCTGATATACCTGTATAATCAATCGTAAGTGTCTGTGTTTGCAGGTTCCCTCTCCCAGTCTATGGTGACTCAGCCTCCCTCCCTCTCAGCATCTCCTGGATCAACAGCCAGACTCACATGCACCCTGAGCAGTGATATCAATGTTGGCAGCAAAGATATATACTGGTACCAGCAGAAGGAAGGGGGCCCTCCCAGTTATCTCCTGCCCTATTACTCTGACTCAAGTAAGCACCAGGGCTCTGGAGTCCCCAGCTGCTTCTCTGGATCCAAAGACACCTCAAAAAATGCAGGACTTCTGCTCATCTCTGGGCTCCAGGCTGACGATGAGGCTGACTATTACTGTAATATTTGGCACAGCAGCAATGTTGGTTACACAGTGCTCCAGACCTATAAGGAAATGAGACCAAAAATGTCCCCTGTGTCTCTCTGTCTTCCACTGTCATTCTAGTCAGTTTGGAACCAAATCTAACTCAGGGAGTCATCTATGTCACTGATACCTCAGGAAAAATCTCTCTTTTTAGGGATTTTAGGCATGTTTATGGGCCCTTCCAATTTTTCTATTTAAGTATTTTGTTTCTGCTTCCCTGGGAGAAAAGTATCTGGTGTGTGTCTCAAGCAGAAAGAAGCAAGATACATTTTCCAATATGGGTGAGAGGTCACTTTGTTCCAAGTATGTCCCCTTTGATCAGTTTGAGTGAGATAGGTTCTTTCCTTGATAGTAGGGGGTCAGGCCTCAGTAATGTCTCCTTCATTCCAGACCCTTAAAGAGTATATGTAGAAGTCAGGTAATGAGACCATTCTAGCTACTTCCTGCTAATCAGAAGTTTAGAGGATTTAGGAGTCTGAAGAAGAAATATTACCTTGACTTGATTCTGGGAGGTGGTTTGTGAGATGTCATTCATTTAGGAACCTTTGTATAAGAGAGATTAAACATGGGAGAATTAAAAAAAATAATGAGAACAAGGCTTATGAGAGAGCAAAGTATAGGATTAGAGCCAATCAGAATGGGAGGTCCAGAATAAGAGAAAGATAGGGTGTCTATTAGGTATAAATGTTTTTAAGAGACTAGGACTTTAGTTTTTGGTTGAACTATTACAATGAAATTATGCTGAGAAATATCTGGGAGGATGACGTTAGAGTGGAAAATTGAGTTTGAGAACTGTATTAGGGCAGAGAGAATGGCTCCCTTATTAGGATAAAAGATATATATCATTAATTGTGTATCCCATAAATCTGAGTTGGGGCCCATGTATGTATAATTGAATTTATATATTTTCTTCATGTTTGGGAGATAATCTTTTCCCTAATCCAGTTTTCTAGTACTATTCTAAACTCTGACACCATCTTCCCAGACCATACTCATAACCCACCTGCATGTTGGCTGCGGGCCTCAGGCAAAAATTATTAAAGTCATGCTGTCCTCAAACATATTTAACATAGACTTCCTACCTTCTTCCCACATGAAGACTCCTAATTTTATTTGTTCTATTCCTTCCTTGGGTTCCTGTCTATTAAACAAATTGACCTGCTTTATATCTTACTGCCTTTCAGCCACCAAATTTCAGATGCTACTATGATTCCATTCTGATTTCCCTGTGCAGAGGACTTCACCACTGTAACCTAAAGTCTTAGCTCTCCAGAGCCTTGCCCCATAGGAAAAAATTGAGACAGGATAGGGGTATAGATTGACGTATCAACATCCTTGTCCAATATAGAAGCAATTACAGAAGCCATACCTTCCACCTTCTGCACCCCATAAAGAATTTTGGTCTTTATTCCAGAGGGATAAATAATAGGGAAGTGGGGTAGGGGAGATAGCATAGTGGTTATGCAAACAGATTCCTGTGCCTGAGGTCCCTAGGTCCCATGTTCAATCTCCGATAATCCAGAGCTGAGTAGTGCTCTCGTAAAAAAAAAAAAAAAAAAAGTGGGAGTCGGGCGTTAGCGCAGCGGGTTAAGCACAGGTGGCGGGCACTAAGCACAAGGACCAGCGGAAGGATCCCAGTTTGAGCCCCCAGCTCCCCACCTGCAGGGGAGTCACTTCACAGGCAGTGAAGCAGGTCTGCAGCTGTCTGTCTTTCTCTCCCCCTCTCTGTCTTCCCCTCCTCTCTCCATTTCTCTCTGTCCTATCCAACAACGACATCAATAATAACTACAACAATAAAAAATATATAAAAACAAGGGCAACAAAAAGAATAAATAAATAAATAAATAATTTTAAAAAAAGAAATTGTATCATCAAAAAGGGCCAGCAGGTGGTTGAGTGCACATGTTAGAATGCACAAGGACCCAGGTTCAAGCCCCTGGTCTCCACCTGCAGGGGGAAAGCTTTGCAAGTGGTGAAGCAGTGCTGCAGGTGTCTCTCTGTCTCTCTCCCTCTCTATCACTCCCTTTACTCTCGATTTCTGACTGTCTCTAACCAATAAATAAATAAATATAATTTTAAAAAGTTAGTTTTCCAATAGATGGGGTTGAACATGAAACTCTGGTGGTGGGAACAGTATAAAATTATATCCCTTCATGCTTCTCTTGATCCCTACTATTTGATACTACATCTGCTGATTGCAACCAAATCAGTGCCAATTTACCATCTTTCATTTTGAACTATGTCCAGAGATGCCAGTCCTGGGATGTCAACCCTCCAGCTCCAATACTCTGGTGAAACCTTGCCTAGCTCATGGGACTCCCTAGTTCTATTTCAGGTGGCACACTTCCTAACAACGTTACAGAACCTAGATATAGACCAGAACCCAAAGGATGGGGCATATGTCCACAGGTATCTATGAATTAGGGGAAAATATGTAACTTAGAGTAAACGTGTGCAATAGTCTGCAGTGAGTAGTTTTAGACAAGTACAGCAAGCAAGTGAAAAGACCTTGAAAAAGACACCATAAAGTACTTATTCAAATATGTTCTACATAGGCCTAGATACCCTCCTCTCCTACCACCTACTTCACTTTCCTCAATAACTCCAAGTCTAATCTTTTCAGATACAGTAAGAACTATAAAAGCTAGATAAAGCCAAGAAACTGGCACACTTTAATGGTGGCCCTTTTGGTCACTACCAAGTCATCCTATCATCCAGAACCCTAGTCAGGGAATTCTTGGATTCCTACATAGATACGATGGGCCTAGACCTTTAATAGATCCCTCTCTGCATCATCACTGGTCACTTTCATCAGGAACATGTCATCATAAGCCCTTTTGTGGGCCTCTACAGGAGAGGAAAACAGCAATGGGAGGGACTCTCCCACTCTCTGAAGGGAGGTTGAATCAACCTACTCTGTCCTGGCATGAATGTAGCCTAGAATGTCCCCAGGTATGTCCTTGGACTGCAAGATCAGACTGACAGGGATGCAGAGGTTGCACAGGCTTCTGTGCTAAATATGAATATATATGGGCCCTAGGTCAGATTGATGGGGTTTACAGTTAATGGAATTTATATACTTTCCTCAAATTTGGGAGCTACTCTCTGCTCTGATCCAGCTTTTTATACCTATTGTCGACTCTGACACCATCTTTCCATTCAAGACTTTTAGCCCACCTTCATGTTAGCTATCAGGTTCAGGAAAAGACTACTAAAGTCATGGGCCCTGTAGAATATATCTAAAATAGACTTCCTAGCTTCTTCTCAAACAAAGACCCTTCATTCCATCTGCTCTATTCTTACCTATAGGCTCCTGATTATTAAACATTTTGTCCCGCTTTATATATTACTGCTTTTCAGCCACCAAGTTGCAGATACCACCATGACAACATACTGACTTCCCTGAGCAGACCACCTCACCAATGTATCCTGAAACCTCACCTTCTCAGAGCCCTACCCCACTAGGGAAAGATAGAAATAGGCTGGGGTGGCAAAAAAAAAAAAAACTAGTATAGCTACAGACCCTTTGAAATAAAACTAAAATATGCCCACTAGCTATCTACAAAATGGAGGACCCCACCCCCAACACTTCATCTGCACTATTCCAGCCTTTAGGTCCATGATTGTTCAACAATTTATTTGGCTTTGTATACTAACTCTCTTTTCAGCCACCAACTTCCAGATGCTATCAGGATGCAACCAGACTTCCCTGGACAGACAACCCTACCAATGTGTCCTGGAGCTCTGATTCCCCAGAACCCCACCCCACTAGGGAAAGAGAGAGGCAGGCTGGGAGTATGGATCAACCTGTCAATACCCATTTTTAGTGTTTAGCGGGGAAGCAATTACAGAAGCCAGACCTTCCACCTTCTGAATGACCTTGGGTAATACTCCCAGAGGGCTAAAGAATAGGAATGCTATCAGGAGAGGGGATAGAATACGCAGAATTGTGTGGAGTTGTCCCCTCTTATCTTATGGTTTTGTCAGTGTTTCCTTTTTATAAATAAAATAAAATAAAATAAAAAGAAGAATTAACATAAAAAATAGGCTGGGGATATTGATCAAACTGTGAAAATGGTGCTTAGTGGAGAAGCAATTACAGAAGACAGGCCTCCCATCTTCTGCCCTACATAAATCATTTTGGTCTATACTTCCAGAGAGATAAAGAATAGGAAAAATTCCAGTGGGGGAATGGGATACATAATTTATCTCATAATCTTATCAATCATTATTAAATCACTAATAAAAAAGAATTTATGCTTCTGTTTCTTTACAATCTTTTTAATCATTATTAAACCACTTATAAAATTTAAATAAATAAATGAGAAAATGCTTAAATGAATTTTTAAAAGAAATAACAGAAAGGGAAACATAAAACAGAACTTGGAATCAATTTGGTGTATTGAACCAAAATAAAGGTCTTTGGGGGTGGACATGGGCGGGCCTTTCAGGTCTGCAGTATGATTATGGAGGAGAACCTGTCCTGGGGGTGGTTCTGTTATATAAAGGGGGGGGGTGACTTACACATGTAAAGATAATTCTATTTACTCTGACTCATTTATCTTCCCAATAAAATAGAACATATAAAGCAGGACATTATTCAAGTTCATTTTCAGCTAGTTATCTCTCTGTTTCTGACCCGCCAAATCTCCATGAGGAGAAGATGTAAAGGAATAAAGGTAGAAGGTCCCAGGAACTCAGCCTTCCTCAACGGTTAAATATGAGATTTATACTTACCCAAACTTTAACACTGTGATTGGTGTTTTATTTTTACCCCTTATTTTTTACTGAAAATATTACCAATAGTTCAACTCTTTCCCTGAGTCAATATGAGACAAAACAAATAAAATAAAAAATTAGAGGACTTTTTGTTTGTTTTTCTGGCCAACAATTAATAGTAGTACATACTCTGAAAATCGTTCAAACCTATGTAACTAAGCAATAAAGATTTGCTTGACATATATTCCAATAGCACTGGTTAAGTAACAAGATAAGAGAAGAAGGTAATTTTTCTTAGCATCAATCAAAGAAAAAAGGGGGGGGGGGAATTGAGGCATTTTCCTAAATGCTCTATGACCTGTGAGGATGAGGACTTAGACCAAGATAACAGAATAGTGCATCTAGAATCAGATCCACTAAATGTGAATAATTATTGTTCATTATGTTCTAAAAACATTTCATAGGAGGAGGAAATGAGATACTCTTATTCGGCAGAGGAGATGTGGGATTACTCTGTTTTCATTGCAAAGATCCTTACTAAGAACTATTCAAGGGAACATGGACCTGATGTTGGACCATATGTTTTTTTGATGGGGATTTAACAGCTCTCCTCTCTGGATAGGAAGAGTCCCCTGAACAATGAATTTTTTTTTGGTGTGTGTGTAGTTTCAGCAGGTTCTACCTCTCATAGCCTTCTGAGTAGATGAAGCAAGCCTCCAATTCCTCAGTCTGAGGTGCAAGAAGAGCTCCAAAAACAAGGCGCATGAAGGCGCTTGACAGTCATGGGACTGAAACCTATTTGCATGGCCAGGCCCTCCTCTGACTGAGGTGGAGAAGAATAAGGAGGCCTGTGCAGTCCAGCTCCACTCTGGCTATAGAGACTGAGTGACGATGTTCTGGACTTCTTTCCTCTTCATTCTCTTGGCTCATTGCACAGGTGACTGAACATGGGGTGATATTAAAGAGGCCTGTGAATATCCATGGAAGATTGCTTCTTCATTTTAAGTATAGACCCCAGAGTCACCAACTATGTCTATCCTTTTTTTTTTTTTTAGTATCTTGGACTGAATCTGTTCTCACTCAACCATCCTCAGTGTCTGGGAGCCTGAGCAAGAGTGTCACCATCTCCTGTACTGGAGGCACCTTGATATTGGGAGTTATGAAATGTGGCATCAACAAGTTCATGGAGTGGCTCCCAAAGTCATAATATACAGGGATAGCACCACCAAAAGCAACAATTGAGCAATGCTCTTGTAAAATTAATTAATTAATTTAAAAATAAAATATCATCTGCAAGCCAAGGGGATACCTTTTAGAAAAGAGTCAACATGCTTGCTAATGTGATCTTGAATTTCCACCTTGAGAAAACAAATTCATGTTGTCTACATAACTAAGTATGAGCTTGAGAGGAGGGGAGGCTTGTGGTGGGGTCCAGCTAAATCCATACAATCTCTTTTTCTCCCCTAAAATCAGTCTTATTTGCATCACCTCCTATGTATCACAGTTTATATTGCTATTAAATTTTGGTTAAATCTTCGCTATTGACAAACATTTGAGATGAAGATTTTGGAACAGTGAGATAGTTCACCTGGGCAGGTCTTACTTGTGCTTTGCCATACTTCCTAGCAAAGATTGTGTCCAGTTCTTCTCATAACAGTGAGGGAGGCTTTTGGTATTTTCTTGTTTTTCCCTCTCCCCCTCACTCTCTCTGTCTCTGTCTTTATATTATTGTTGTTGTTTTTGTTGTTGTTGTTTTTACCAGAGCACTCCTCATCTCTGGCTTATAGTGGTGCAGATGATTGAACCTGAAATTTTGAAGCCTCAGGCATGGGATTTACATAATCACTATGCTATCTATTTCTTTTTTTTCAACTCTAAAAATATCTTCCTAAAGCAGTAAAGTCCCAATAATAACTAAATAAATACATAAGTCTAAGATGATAAATTCCAGTACAACTAACTGATCTTTGAGAAAGAAGCAGGACTAATCTCTTGAGCGGACAGTCTCACAGAGTCAGTGAATATGTCATCTGGCCATGAGGGGGCAGTATGTTCAATAAAACAGAAACCTGCAGCAGTTTGTTCACTTAATCTCTATAGAAAGAGAGTCCTTGAAATAATTAACAAAGGGGGAGTCGGGCTGTAGTGCAGCGGGTTAAGCGCAGGTGGCGCAAAGCACAAGGACCGGCATAAGGATCCCCGTTTGAACCCCGGCTCCCCACCTGCAGGGGAGTCGCTTCACAGGCGGTGAAGCAGGTCTGCAGGTGTCTGTCTTTCTCTCCTCCTCTCTGTCTTCCCCTCCCTCTCTCCATTTCTCTCTGTCCTATCCAACAACGACAACAACAATAATAACTACAACAATAAAACATCAAGGGCAACAAAAGGGAATAAATAAATAAAATAAAATATTTAAAAAAATTTTTTTAAAAGAAATAATTAACAAAGGAATCCAAAATGTCCCACACCACAGACACAAGAAAAATATTCAAGTAGGAAATAACTTGCGAGGTCTGGTGGTGGCACACTCAGCTAAGCATACATATCACGATGCTCAAGGATCCGGGTTTGAGCCTTCCACTCCCCGCCTGCAGGGAGGATGCTTCATGAGCGGTGGATCAGGTCTGCATGTGTCTATCTTTCTCTCCTTCCTATATTTCCCTTTTGCACTCAATTTCTCTCTCTCATTTCCTATAAAATAAAATGTTTTAAAAGGCCTTCAAGAGCTGAGGATTTGTAGTGCTGGCATCTAGTCCCAGCAATAACCCTGCTGGCAATAAAGAGAAGAAAGAAAGAAAGAAAGAAAGAAAGAAAGAAAGAAAGAAAGAAAGAAAGAAAGAAAGAAAGAAAGAAAGAAGAAGGAAAGAAAGAAAGAAAATAAGGAAGGAAGGAAGGAAGGAAGGAAGGAAGGAAGGAAGGAAGGAAGGAAGGGAGGGAGGGAGGGAGGGAGGAATTGAGAATCAGAACACAGGAGGAAATTTGATGGTCAGGTGGGGTCATTCTGAGTGAGACACTTGCATTCAGGCTTCTGAAATGTACCCGGGAGCTGTGAAGGGCAAGCACTGACTATGAAAAAGGTTTTAGAAGCTCTTGTCTTCTTTAAGCACAAAGAGATGAAAATATCGTCTGCAGAAAAGTATATACAGCACTGCATGTGGGATACAGATATTAATTCTCCTTATTAGTTCTCCCAAGAAAAGAAGCAAGTCTACTTAAAAAATAATGACTTCTGGATTGTGGACATTTTAGCAGGGACTCTAAGTTGAATCAAAAGATAATGTTAAATAAGAATTAAAACTTAAGATAAAAAAATAAATACTTATTTTTGCTATGGGAAAGGTGATCAACCTGATGGAGGAGATTTCACGACTTACTGAGGAGAAATATGTGAAAAGTAAAAATTTTGCTAATATCTGAGGGAAGAGAACAAAAAATGATGGGTCTGTGAGCTCTGTGTTCAGAGAAGAGATAGATCTACACTGTGAGTATGGGAGAAGGGAGGTGTGGCTACCAAAATTGGTAGTTTCAGACATTTTGTATACACACGAACTTAGCTCTTTCACAAGATGATATTATTTATTCATCTACTTCAGGTGCTCAAATTCAGGTCAGCCTCTTCAATTTGTCAATTTACAAATGATATACATTCTTTATCTTATATTATTTATTTATTTCCTTTTGTTGCCCTTGTTTTATTGTTGTAGTTATTATTGTTATTATTCATGCCGTCGTTGTTAGATAGGGCAGAGAGAAATGGAGAGAAGAGGGGAAGACAGAGAGGGGGAGAGAAAGATAGACACCTGCAGACCTGCTTTACTGCTTGTGAAGTGACTCCCCTGCAGGTGGGGAACTGGGACGGTGGTGGGGGGGTGCCAAACTGGGATCCTTACGCTGGTCCTTGTGTTTTGTGCCACCTGCTCTTAACCTCTGTGCTACTGCCCAACTCCCAAATGATATACATTCTTAAAGGGAAAAAGGAAATAAAACTACAAAAAAAATTGTGAGATAGCTAAAATAATTTTTATTACCACCTGAATTAGGCTTGGGAATTGATGGCTGCACAATGAATCTGTCACTCTCAGTGGTCATTGTTTTCCTTTCCTTTCTTTCTTTGTTTTATTTAATAGCACAGAGAGCAATTGAGAGGGGAGGGAATATACATAAAGAGAAATAAGAGTCACCTGGAGCACCGCTTCACAGCTCCTGAAGCTCTCCCTCTGCATGTGAGGACTTGAACATAGATCTTTGTATATGGAAATTTGTGCAATTAACTGGACGTACCACCAAGATGGCCTTCAAGATATTTGTGTTTTACCACACAGATTCATTATATGCTGAAATACAAAGAAGATTTTCTTTTCATAAATAATCATATGTCACTGAAATGATAGGTTTATCGTCTCTATTCTAAGGTTATGCCACCTCAAATTGTCAGTGTACACGTTTATACAACCCACATGGCAAGACTTAATGAGAGTGGAAACCACTATGGTAACCCTGTAAAGAAACTTGTGCCTATGATATTTAGGAAGAGGCCACACATGAGTTGACTAGACTCAATGAAGTTGTGGGCTGCTGAAACTAAGGGAATTCTCAGAGTTTTGGCCATGGAGATGTGACCATCAACCCCCATGAAGAACATGTAAGACAGCCCTGTGATTCCCCCCCCACCAGAGCTGTTAAATGAGGTTTTTGTCTTAAAGGAGCTTGGGATGGAGCTAATCCCTGTGATCTCTCATGGGAGATTGAACATCTGAGTTCTCTCAGTCCTGACAGGACCTTTAGTAGGAACCTATGGGTGTTGTCATCAAATGCTTTCCCAACAAGTAAAACAAACCTCCATCCTCTCCATTCTGAGGCTTGAGCTGAGCTCTAGAACCAGGGCTCAGGGAGGGGTTAGATAGTCACTGGATGTAAACCATTTGCATGCAGAGCTCCTCCTCCTATATGAAGGTGAGAATAAAGGGAGGCCTGGGGCATGTTAGTCCCACGGTGGTCTTAGGGGTCCTGTACACCATGGCATGGACTGTAATCCTCATGCTTTTCTATTATTGCGCAGGTAAGGACATTAATTGGAACAATGACTAGTCTCCAGTCAATATTACATGTGTTATTTCAGGACTTGAGACCATTAACCTTATCCCTTTTGCAGGTTCTCTCTCCCAGCCTGTGGTGACTCAACCTCCCTCCCTCTCTGCATCTTTGGGATCAACAGCTAGACTCACATGCACCCTGAGCAGTGGCTTAAGTGTTGGTAGTTATAGGATTTTCTGGTACCAGCAGAACACAGGAAGCTCCCCCAGGTATCTCCTGAACTACTACTCTGACTCAAATAAGCACCAGGGCTCTGGAGTCCCCAGCCGCTTCTCTGGATCCAAAGACACCTCAGCAAATGCAGGACTTCTGCTCATCTCTGGGCTCCAACCTGAGGATGAGGCTGACTATTACTGCAGCACATGGCATAGCAGCAATAATTACACAGTGTTTCAGACCCACAGGGAAGTGAGACTAAAACGTCCTCTGTGTCTGTTCTTTGGGCAATTACCGTGCTCTACTGCAACCAAGACTAATAGGTGATATCTATTGTCATTTCTTTTTTATTTTTTAATGACTTGATAATGATTTACAAAATTACATGTCAACAGGGGTATAATTCCATACTGTTTCCACCACAAGTGTTCTGAATCCACAATCCCTCCATTGCAAACCACCACAATTCTAGCAAGGTTGCAGACGTGGACTATCCACCATTCCTTACAAATATCTATCTACATTTGTACATAATTGCTCCCTTTTTTCTTCCAGGTCAAGTCCTCTCTCCCCCTCCAAGCCACACATAACCCTATTACTACATCTAAATGTCCCTCCCTTTTTCCTCCTCTCTCTCTGGGTCCAGACATATCTGTAGTTCAGAGTTCTCTTATCCTCTTCTTCCTATCACTTCTCCCCCACTGGGAATATGATCAAAACTGTTTTGGGGGTTCAGAAGGTAGAAATTCTGGCTTCTGTAATTGCTTCTCAGCTGAATGTGAGCATTGACTGGTTGATCCATGCCCCCAGCCTGTTTCTATTTTTACCTAGTAGGGTAGAGCTCTGGAGAGGTGAGGTTCTAGGACACATAGGTGAAGTCATCTGCCCAGAGAAGTCAGGATGGACTCATCGTGTGTCTTCAGCTTGGTGTCTGGAAGGTGGCAAAACATAAAGTGAGACAAAATGGTTAATGAACAGGAACCAAAATGTAGGAACAGAGAAAATGAGATTAGGGATCATAGAGCAGAAGAAAGTTAAGAAGTCCATTTTAGGTATGTTTCTAGGGGCTCATAACTATGGTAGTTTTTGCATGAGTTTGATAGCTAACGTGAAGTTGAATAAAACTATTGTTGAGAAAATGGTGTCAGAGCAGCGAAAAGGGCTAGAAAGTTGGATTAGGGCAGAGAGAAGCTCCTATTCTTGAAAAAAAATTCTATGGATAAAATCAACTATTTACCTCCATCCACCGGACTCAGGGCTCATATATAGATTTATACTTAGCACCAGAGCCTGTGTAACCTATGAGTCCCTGTTGGCCTGCACTCACAGTTCATGGTCACAGCTGGGAACTAACTTTACAGGTTGCACTCATTTTAGGATCAATCTTTCTCAAGTGTCAGGGCAGGATAACCCAGCCTCCCTTTGAAGACTGGGGCAGTCCCTACCATTGCTGCTTTATGGTGAGGGCAAGGTCCTGGGAAGGTCTGCAAAAGGATTTGTGATAATGTTCTTGATGGAAGTGACCAGTGGTGGTGCAGAGAGGAATCCATTAGAGGTTTAGGACCATTAGAGGTTTATCTGTGTGGGAATCCAAGGATTTCCTGACTCGGGTCCCAGATGATGACCCTAGTTTAGTATTGACCCAAAGAGCCATTATTAAATGAGCCAGTGTCATTTCCTATTCAACTTTTGTAGTTCTCTCTTTATTTGTGGACCTTAGACTTTCTCCAAGTGGTTTAAATGTTGAGTGTTTTTATGGAACCCAACCAGAATTAATTTTGGGGAGGGGGAATCTATCTTCTTTGAGCCTTCCTGCTAGATTGCCAAGCTAATGTGATCTAAGTCTAATCAATTAGAGAATTTATTATGCCTTCTCTAGGCACTTCTACTAGAATTCCAAGTCTAATCACTGAAGACTCTTGAGCACTTTTACTTTGAGTTATGTAATTGTCCCTTGCTTGTGGATACATGTGCATCTGTACCCAATATTCTAAGCCCTAGCTTATATTTAGCATCTATAACTTTGTTAGACGATGTGTCATATAAAGTTGACTTAAGCAGTATCATGATTGTCACTTCCTGTTAATCTCCTCTCTTCCTGGAACCTGTGACTGTTGTTAAAATTCGGATGGCTCCAGCTGGCCGGGCTAGCTTGCTTCACGGTGGTGAACAGAGACGCGGAGACAACGGCTGGGCAGGGAAGCTGTATTTCTTTATTCAGGAACAACGATTCACAAACTAAGACAAACTAATCACCAAACAGAACTCTGCTGTCTCTTTGCGGCGGCACAAGCACTCTCTCTTTTCTGTAACTCGGGAACTCTCGAACTCAGGAACTCAGGAACCCTCCAACTCTGGCACTCTGAAACTCTTCAACTGTGGAACTCTCTCTTACTCTGTAACTCTGAAACTCTCGAACTCAGGAACTCTCTCCCTTACTCTGGAACTCTCGTACTCGGGAACCCCCTGAAACTCTGGCACTCTGGAACTCAGGAACCCTCTCCCGGGGTTCCTTGGGGCGGGGCCAAGCAGGCCCGGGAAATTAATTGGACTGATCCAATTCTCTTGGTGGGGGAGGGCTAGAACAAACCAATGTAAAGCATACGACATGTGACTGTGTTGGTTTCATGCCATTTCCATAGTTTATTTCTAATTTTTATCTAATTGCTGTTTAACCACTCTCACCCAATGTTTTATCCAGGTAAAAATGGAAAGAAAGGGAGAGTGGGATAAACACCACAGAGATAAGCTCATTCCATTGTTGTATGGATGGACCAGGATGGAACTAGATTGTGCACATGACAAAGCGGAATCACCTTCTAGGTAAGCTGCTGTGTCCGCTTTAATTTACTCCTTGTAAAATATATTTATTTTTCATGTTTATTTATACATTTTGTCAATAGGATTATTATTATGTCTCTATGCTTATCACCTTCCGTTGCTCCCATAATTAACTTCCTTTTTTTTTTCTTTTTTTCTAGCTCTGATCTACTGGCAGTTAGTTATTTGCCCTGCAGTTGGAAACCTGGGACTTGAACTCAGGCTCTTCCATGTGATAATGTGTACACTCTACAGATTGAAACATATCTAGGTTCCAAAGTTCTATTTTTCTTACCACATCTATACAGCCAAGACAATAGTGGCCTTCTATTGACATTATTTGACCTCAGCATATTTGTAAATCAGCAGAGTGCTCAGTCTACATATGTAAAGATAACTCATGTTCTGCATGGGAAAGGCGAGCTGTTCAGTGGGAACATCAGGAAGGAGCATAACAATATTCATTGGTGCACTTCAGCAATGATGAAGGGGTTGGAATATAATAATAAAAATCATAACTAACTACATGCAATAAGACATAAATTAATAAAAATCATAATTACATTCAATACTATGTAAATTAATAATATAATGTGCATTCAATATATGAAGCGTATAATTTATGTAACTGTTGCTGGGCATCCTCCGGCCAATGGAGAAATGGCAGCAACACAGGGAACTGGCAGTGAGGGTAAGGTGCAGAGGAAAGGATCAACCTCTGGGAGTGCTTCAGAGAGAGAGCTCATTTATTGTTCATACACAGGGTTAGACATACTGATCACCATCCAATAGGAACATGGGGAAAGTATGAAGGACCCAAAGAGGAAAGCGCATGACATTCACACCATGTTAACTACCCTCAGGTGCACCTTAATCATGCTCCTAGTTTACACCTGCTTCTCATATCCAGCTCGGGCTCAAAGCAAGTTACCAGCCCATAAGGACCCAAGTTATGGCCTTATAAAGGGAGGTCATGTATTGGTCATGCATGAAAAACGGGACCCTTTAGGGTATGTTGTGTAAGGAGGTAGCTCCCTTACCCCTGAGCTCGTGCCATCTCAGCCTACAGAGTCGAGGAGGGACAGCCTTTAGGCCAGGTTGGCCTTGGGGTCTACCTCCTCAAAACTCATTGTAGAAATGATAGGCCTCTACGCAGGTTGGGGGATCTGCGCCTCCCACATAATTCTGTGTTTATATATATAGTATAAATCTTTTCTAAATCTAGCATTTAAACAAAACCAAAATGCAAGATTAAATGTGTGTTATCAAAATATGCATTTTGGGGACAGGGTGATGGCTCACTTGGTGAAGTGCACATATTACTATGCACAGGAAGCTGGCTCAAGCCCTTGGCCCCCACCTGTAGGGGGAAAG
The DNA here is from genome assembly GCF_950295315.1 of Erinaceus europaeus. Lineage (NCBI taxonomy): Eukaryota > Metazoa > Chordata > Mammalia > Eulipotyphla > Erinaceidae > Erinaceus > Erinaceus europaeus. The sequence goes on from NC_080167.1 coordinate 22,096,600, forward strand.
CTTCACAAATGCTAAAGCAATGTTGCAGATGTCTCTCTGTAGCTCTATCTCCCTTTCCCTCTCTCCCACCCTCTCAGCTTCTCCCTGTTCAATCAAATACAATAAAGTTTAAAAAATAAAATAATAATAAATAGCCATTTTTATGATCCATCATTGAAACTAGACACAGAGAAGTCACAAAGCCAAAATTCATGTAAATAAAGAACAAAGAGACACTCTGAAATTTAAAAAAGCATCAACATTATCAATGTTTAAAATGTTATAAATGTATGCTCCTCAAGACTGACTCCATTACAAATGCCTGAACAGTCATACACACAAATTCAAATCTGAAAAAAACGAAGATAAGGAAGAAATGAATCAAAAAAAAAAAAAGATAATAAAAGTAGAAAGCATCCAACGTTGTGAATGGTCCTTAATAAGGTTCCTGATCTTTTCAGAATAGCCTATCATCAATCACAAGGGTGCTCCACTGCCATCTTTTGACTAGAGGTCATCCATTGGCCAGAGCATGATGAAAGAAGTCACTTGGTCTCACAGTCACTGTTTTTTAGCCTTTCAAAATTTACATTCACTGTCTCCTGCAAGTCTCTTCCATACCTCTCCCTAAGATCAGTGTCTCAGTTCCACTCTATTATACTTACCTTCTCTATGGAGAACCAGTTACTGAAGTTACACGAATATAGTCTCACTATTATCCAGAGAGAGTGGTGCTGACATGTGTGACTACGAACAATACATTAATTATTTTTTAGCACTAGAGTTATTGTTTTGACCCATGACTATTTCTGTAATGTGTAGCAAATTCTATGTATAGCATGACAAATGAGGCTTATTGCTTATTGATTTTTCTATCCAATACATAAAAAAATAAAATAAAAAGCCATGGGCCTCTTGCAATATACCCAAAATAGACCTACTAGCCTTCTCCAAAATAGAGACCCCAAATCTCATCTGCTACAGTCTTACCTTTAGATTACTGTTATTAAACAATTTGCTTTATCTCTTAATGCTTTTTCAGCCATCAAGTTGCATATGCTACCATGACACCAACCTGACTTAATTGGACAGATGAACTCACCAAATAAACCCTGGAACCCCACCTCTCTAGACTCCTGCCCCACTAGGGAAATATAGAAACAGGCTGAGAGTATAGAGTGACCTGCCAACAGGCATGTCCAGTGGAGAAGCAATTGTAGAAGCAGAGCTTTCACCAATGGAGGGGATGGGATATGAAACTCTGGTGGTGGTAATTGTGTGTATTATATCCCTTTTTAAAAAATTTATTTATTTATAAAATGGAAACACTGACAAGACCATAGGATAAGAGGGGTACAATTACCACCACCAAAGCTCTGTATCCCATACCCTCCCCTGATAGCTTCCCTATTCTTTAACCCTGTGGGGATATAGACCTAGGGTCATTATGGGGTGCAGAAGGTGGAAGGTCTAGCTTCTGTAATTGCTTCACCATTGAACATGGGCATTGAGAGGCTGATCCATACTCCCAGCCAGGCAGGGCTATGAGGAAACAGAGCTCCAGGATACATTGGTGGGGTCATTTGCCCAGGGAAGTCTGGTTGGCACCATGCTAGCTTCTGGAACCTGGTGGCTGAAAAAGAGTTAACATATAAAGCCATACAAATTGTTGATTAATCATCAACCAAAAGGCTGGAATATTGCAGATTAAAATTTGGGGTCTATGGACTAGGAAGACAGCATAATGTTTCTGCAAAAGTCTTTCAAGCCTGAGGCTCTGAGGTCCTAGGTTCAATCCCCAGCACCACCATAAGCCGGAACTGAGCAGTGTTCTGGTCTCTTCCTCTCTCTCTCTCTCTCTCTCTCTGTATCTACTCTTCCTGATTAAAATAAAATAAATAAAACATAAATATTTTTAATATTTATTTTCCCTTTTGTTGCCCTTGTTGTTTAATTGTTGTAGTTATTATTGTTGTTATTGATGTCATTGTAATTGAATAGGACAGAAAGAAATGGAGAAAGGAGGGGAAGACAGAGGGGGGAGAGAAAGACAGACACCTGCAGACCTTCCTCACCACTTGTGAAGTGACTCCCCTGCAGGTGGGGAGCTGGGGGCTTAAACCGGGATCCTTATGCTGGTCCTTGTGCTTTGTGCCATGTGCGCTTAACCCACTGCACTACTGCCCGACTCCCAGTAAAACTTTTTTTAAAAAAAATTCATGGTCTATGTTTTGGAAATAGCTAGTAGATCTATTTTAGGTATATTCCAAAGGGCCCATGACTTTATTAATTATACTATAGTCTTGTTGATCGTTGTTAAATCTATCATAAATAGATAGGTAGATAGATAGATAGATAGATAGATACATACATACATACATACATACATACATACATACATACATGCATAATGGTGAAATACTGAAAAAAGTAGCCTGTGTTGTGGGACAAGGTATGTATGTGCACCCTTACTTTTGTTATTCAGCATGGTGCTGTGTGTCTATCAGAACCTTAAGGCAGTGAAATAGTGACAACATAGATATTGCACAGAACAAGAAGTGAGTGTCCCTATTGTCATGTGTCAATGTTTACAAGGTGGGTGTGGTATGGATGGTGGTGCACCTGGTTAAGTGCACATGTTAACAATGCACAGGACCCAGGTTCAAGTACCCAGGCCCCAACTGCAAGTAGTGAAATAGTGCTAATGTCTATCTTTCTCTTCTTTATGTCCTTCCCTTTCCTCTCAATTTCCTCCTGTCTATATCAAAATATATTAATAAGTAAATAAATAAAAATATCTTAGTGGCCCTGGAGGTGGCAATGGATAAAGCACTGGGTTCTCAAGCATAAGGTCCTGAATTCAATCCCTGGCAGCACATGTACCAAAGTGATATCTGGTTCTTTCCCTCTTTCCTCCTATCTTCCTTACTAATAGATAAATAAAATATTTTTTAAAAAATAAAAATATTTTACAGAGGAAAAGCCTACTTTGTCCATATAAATTCAAGGATAATAACAAACAGAAATTTGTGAGGCAGAGTTAGAAAAAGAGAACATCGATTGAAACTTAATTGTGGAGTGGTGTGCTGCATAAAAGCAAGAGACTCTGGGAAGGAAATGGATATCTCTGGGGAAATAGGGCTTGGGGTCATCAAGGGTATATATAAGATACTTCTTTTTTTGCCTCCAGGCTTATTGCTGGGGCTTGGTGCCTGAACTACGAATCCACTGCTCCTGGAGGCCATTTTTTCATGTTTGTTGCCCTTGTGTTACCCTTGTTGTTGTTGTTATTATAGTTGTTGTCATTGCTGTTGTTGTTGTTGTTGGATAGGACAGAGAGAAATCCGAGACAGGAGGGGAGACAGAGAGGGGAGAGAGAAAGATAGACACCTGCAGACCGGCTTCATCGCCCCTGAAGCGAACCCCCGCCCCCCCAGCAGGTGGGGAGCCGGGGGCTTGAACCAGGATCCTTCAGCTGGCCCTTGAGCTTTGCACCATGTGTGCTTAACCTGCTGTGCTACCGCTTGACACCCATAAGATACTTGTTACACAGAATTGGGAAACCATACATATCTATTGACAAATATGCTGTAATTCATTACAATTACCTTAAAAAGTCAATGATACCAGGCAGTTATAGAAAGATAGATTTGGGGAGTCAAGTGGTAGTGCAGCAGGTTAAGATCAAGAGGCACGAAGTGCAAGGACCAGCTTAAGGATCCCAGTTCGAGTCCCCCAGCTCCCCACCATCAGGGGAGTCACTTCACAGGCAGTGAAGAAGGTCTACAAGTATCTTTCTCTCCCCTTCTCTGTCTTCCCCTCCTCTCTCCATTTCTCTCTGTCCTATCTGACATCAATTACAACAACAATAATAACCACAGCAATAATAAAAAACAACAAGGGCAACAAAAGGGAAAATAAATAAATATAAAAAATTTAAGAAAAAGAAAGATTTGATGTCTGTTTGGATGTCCACTTTAAATGAATTAAATACAAAATTTCAAATTACATGAATATGCAGATTTTACAAGAAAACATAGGCAAAGATAAACTTTATTATCAACTTTGTTGCCAAATATTTTAGACAAAAAAATCAATAGAACTAAAAATTTATGAATATTGAAACTCACCAACAATGAACCTTTTCCCTGTCCTTTGCTTAGTGAATGACTGTTACATTACTAACAAAATTAAGAGATTGCAATGCCAATCAATTTGTGACAGCTGTTATGATCTATTACTGTAATGCACATGAGATCAAGGAGACCAAAAATATATGTATATTCTACAGTACATACCAACTAGGAGTATGATCATGGCATTATCTTTTAAAGGACAAAGACCACGTCTGAGAGAAAGGAAGCCCTATAGGACCATGCTGCCTCTAAAATGAGGCATTTACAGACAAAAATGTATGTAAAAATAGTCATTTGGACAACTCGTTATGCTTAGTGTTGTAAGGAGATGAAAGACAACCACTGGGTAGATTTGTTCATATATGGAGTACAAAATTGAAAGACATGGACTTAAAAAAGAAAAGAAAAGAAAACAAGATACGGGAAGAAGGAGGGGGAGGATGGTGAAGGAGGAAGAAGGAGAAATGGGAGTAGGAGCCAAACTGCGACTAAGACTTTGTGAAAACTATGATGGTTATCATGGGGGGAAGGGCACATAAATTATTGGTGGTGCAGTGTCTATATTTCTGTAGTCTTATAATCTTGCAAATGAGCACAAACTACTAGAAATATATTGTATGGAAGCAAAGGACTCTGGGGTAGGGTGAGAGTGGGCAGGAGTGGCTGTAGAGAAACTTTTGGTTTGGTGCATAATAAAATTGTAGACACAATTCATTATGTATCATTCAGTCTGTATGTCAATGACTGTAGAATAAATTGTCCCACACACAATAAAAATGACACAAAATATTTTAAATGGATTTTTTCCTTTATTGGGGGATTAATATTTTACAATTGACAGTAATTTGACAGTTTGTACATGCATAACAATTCTCACTTTTCCAAATATCAAAACAACCCCAATTAGGTCCTCTGACACAAAATATTTAAAATATAATTTTAAAAAGGAGAAAGAACTAATAAAAAAGACAAGGTCTTTGATGTGATCTGGGGCCCATATTCAGCTTAGGAGCCTATGTGACCTCTGCATCCCTGTAGATCTGAGCTCACATTCTGTGGTCATAAGTAGGAACATTCCAAGCTGCCCCAATATCAGGACCCATCTTCTTCAGGTGTAGCATAGAGTATGTTGTCCAGCCTCCCTATGGAGGAGGGAACATTCTCTACCATTGCTGACGAAGTTGAGGGCAAGTTCCTATGGAGGCCCACAAAGGGGTCTCTTTTGTTGTTCCTGAGAGAGATGACCAGTAATGATGGAGAGAGGGATTTATTCGAAGTCTAGGCTCATCATGTCTGTTTGGGAATCTCAGGACTTGCCAAATAGGGCCCCAGCTGATGGGGTGGCCTGATAGTGACTAAAGAGTCATCGATAAAGTATGCCTGTCTCTTGCCCTTATTCAGCTTTTGCAATCCTTGCTTTGAAATGATTGAGTGAAGTATAATAGGAAGTAGGTGAGGACGGCATCTAAGTCTAAGTAGACACTATTTCATTATGCACTTTATACTGACTCACTGCAAACTATTGTGTTCTTTTGCTTTCAGGTATATATTTTGCCCTAATTTCAGGCTCAGGGAAAAAAAAAACTTGTATCACCACAGGCCCTTTAAATATAACTAAAATATGCCTACTAGCTACCTATAAAACAAAGAACCCACCCCCAGCTCTTCATCTGCACTACTCCTTAGGTTAATGATTAGTTAACAATTTTTTTGGCTTTATATGTTAACTCTCTTTTCAACCACCAAGTTCCAGATGCTAGCACGATGCCAATCAAACTTCCCTGGACAGACAACCTCACCAATGTGTCCTGGAGCTCTGACTCCCCAGAACCCCACCCCACTAGGGAAAAAGAGAGGCAGGCTGGGAGTATTGATTGACCTATCAACACCCATGATCAGCAGGGAAGCAATTACAGAAACCAGACCTTCCACCTTCTGCATCCCATAATGTCCTTGGGTCCATATTCCCAGAGGGTTAAAGAATAGGAAAGCTATCAAGGGAGGGGAGGAGATGTGGAGTGCTGGTGGTAGGAATTGTGTGAAACTGTACCCCTCTTATCCTATGGTTTTGTTAGTGTTTCCTTTTAATAAATAAAATTAAAAATAAAAAGGTCTTAAAGTTTTTGAACCCTACTGAGTGTGTACATAGGAGCCAGCAGGGGGCAATGTGGGCCACATTTCACCACACAACTTCCTTGGTAAGAACCAGTCAAAGGGTCCTGATCAAGGTTGGTTCTCATGCTCTCTCATGAGAAAATTCCTTTCTGGCAAGGAAAAGTCCATGAGGACATATTTTTGTTTGCACTCAGCTGGTGCTTCTTCACATAGTTGTCCCAAGAGGTAAAACGATCTCTATTTTTTCGTGTAAGCTGGGCTCAAGCTCTAGGAGTCAGGAAGGAGATGACCAGTCACCAAGTTGAAAGTATTTGCATGGACAGCCCCTCCTCTGCACACAGAGGAGAAGAAAAGGAGGCCTTGTCAGCCACAGCATATGATGGTGACAGGGAACTGTGTGCACCATGACCTGGACTCCTCTCTTCCTCACTTTCATTGCTCACTGCACAGGTGATAATTTAAAAAAGGAGATGGGACAAGGCATTGGTAGCATGCCTGGGGTGCTGCTTTCACCTTTTGTATCTAACTTCTGCGATGACTGTCTATGTTTCTCCCATTTGTAGGATCCTGGGCCCAGTCTGTGCTGACTCAGCCACCCTCAGTATCTGGGAATCTGCGTGAAACGGTCACCATCTCCTGCCTCGGAGGCAGCAACAACATAGGAAAGGGTTATGGTGTACACTGGTACCAACAGCCCCCAGGATCAGCCCCCAAACTCCTCATCTATGGTAATAGCAATCGACCCTCTGGTGTCCCTGACCGATTCTCTGGAACCAAGTCTGGCAGTTCAGGCACTCTGACTATCAGCGCACTCCAGAGTGAGGATGAAGCTGATTATTTCTGCCACTCTTATGATAGCAGCATCAGTGCTCCCACAGTGCTTCAGAATCATGAGGAAGTGAAATAAAAACTCCCTTTCTCTTCTGCTATGTACGTGAACACACAGCAGTTCCCACTCAGACTCAGCTGTTTCTTCTCAGCTGAGGTACTGAGCCCTATTTCTTCAGGGCTTCTTCTGTAGTAAACACCTTTCTCTCCACTTTGTTCTCAATATCCTTCAAGATTGAACTTAATGTAGTCAAAAGATATTTTGGAAACATAAAACCCTTTATTTCCTTTCAGGGTGTCTCTCTCCTTCTCCGGCAGGGTGTCCTCCAGGGAAAAGGTAACGGGCTGGTTCTTTCTCGCTCACGACAGGGGTGACACGAAGTAAAAGACACCAGGGGACTCTTAGCGTGAATCTAGAATCTGAGTCCTTAGAGTCCCAGAATCCTAGAGTCCGTTTATTAGCAAAGTGGACATGAGTTAAATAGAAAAGCAATGGAGGTAATTATTGTTGCAATATGACAGAAATTACAGGTTTCTTAAAAGTCAGCATGCCCCTAAGGTAGGGGGTTGGTATGACAGGAATTGATGAGATACAAGACAGTTATTTTCCATAACACAAGCAACTTAATTATCCAAAGGTATTTGAGAGAAGCATAGGGGTTAAACCCGTAGGGTGAGACAGAGAGAAGATGGATATCAAAAGGCCATATAGTTTGTAATTTCTCTTGTCTGGGGTCTGAGGTGTGTGATGAAGTGTGTGATAAGGTGTGTTCTTCTGTGATCAGAAGGTGACTTTGAATGAGTGAATCTGCGGCCATGTGGCCTGCAGTTAATGGAGGGAAGTCCTGGGGTATCTGTGGGCCTGAGAGTCAAGAAGGAAAGAACCAAGTCTGAGTTTCCCCCCTTATGCTCACCTCGGTTGAGAGAGACTTACCAAGAGGTTATCTTCTCAAACCTCCATCCAAAGATGGCTCACACATGTTCCCAACAATTTCCATTACTGGTGATTGTTTATCCCCGGGCCAGTTTGTTGGTTGGTTTATTTCTACCATCCTTATCACTGACGCTTGGTATATACACTAGAAATCCAATTCTCGTGGTGACATTTTTTTCACTAGTTTTCTTCTATATACAGGCACAGGACAACATTGACAGACTAGGAAGGGGTAGAGAAGGAGAGAGAAAAAGAGAAACCTACAGTGGTGCTCCAACCCTTGTGAAGCTTTTTCCTTGCTGGTCGGACACTAGACTTGAACCATATCCTTGCACAATGTAATGTGCATGTTCTATAGGGCATACCGCAATTTGGTCCCCTATTATACTTTTCACAAAAAATTGATATATCTTAGCTTTGTAATCTTAGTCCCAAAATTTGCATATATGGAAATATTAGTTCACCAAAAGGGTTCACCTGGGTAATGTCCTGAATGGCCGTTTGTGTGAGCCAGATTCAAGCTTAACCTCACTACATTGAAGGAAACTTTGGTGCTGTGGTGTTAGGTGTTATATTCTGTTTCTCTTTCTATTTTTCTTGCTCACATTATCTTCTTGATAAAAGTAAATAAGGAAAATAAAACCAGAAAACCTCTTCAAGTACTTAAAACCAGCATGTAACTCACACACACATACACAAACCATATGTGTTAATTGCTCATGGCTTGTCTACCTACACACATTCCTCTGGTAGAAAAATAGAAAAATGAACAACCTCTCTCTCTTTTAAATTAACCAAATTAATTCTATGATTTTCAGGCTTTAAATATTTTTTCACTTCATTTATTAGATAGATATAGCCAGAAATTGACATGGAAGGGGGCGGTAGGGAGGGAGAGAAACAGAGAGACAGATGCAGCCCTGATTCACCACTCTCAAAGCTTTCCCCCTGCAGGTGGGGACTGGCGGCTCAAATCTGGGTCCTTGTGCAGTATAGCATGTGCACTCAACCAGATGCACCACCACCCGGCCCCAGAAAAACGAACAACCTCCATCTTTTCACCCCTCCCACTCCTGGAATTTAAAGCTGAACAATCCTACATATCCCACAGGTTTCTTTTTTCTTTTGATTTTGGATAGAAACAGGGAAATAAAAACAGGTGGATAAAGAAACAGAGAAAGAGAGACACTGAAGCATCACTCCACCATGCATGAAGCTTTCCCTGGCTATGCATGGTGGTCTCTGTGATGTTAGGAACTCAAACTTGAGTCTTAACACATGGTAGTTTATACTTTATCAGGAGAACTAACTCTTGGCAAATCAGTGTCATCATTTTTAAGTGCTCATCTTGAGAGATTGCACAGGTCATGATGGGAAAAAATAAAGGTAGGACTAGGGGAGAAATGATGGTCACAGAGAAATCTTGAATAGGTTGCAAAAAAAAATTCACTGGTTCTTAATGTGAATATAATTATTGAGAAACCAAAAAAAAAAAACCAGAAGTTCAAATATAACTCAGCATATATGTGTTAACATATTCAGACTCTGGTATAGAGATTAAAGTGATCTAAACAATGGTTCAAAACACGAGGACTCTCATGGCTAGGTGAGTAGGGATGCATACCTGCACTCAGACACCTGAAATGACACAGAGAATCTGGAGACTGAAGACAAGCATGGGAAACTTCTTCACTTTTCATGAATCTCAAAGTACTCAGTACTCTGGGGCTACAGAGGTTTTGAGTAGATTGTTTTCTACAGATGGTTGTGACTGTGTGCATCTCCTCTCCTAAATCTGGCTGGGGTACTTATCCAGAAGCATAACTGCAAATCAATCTAGCTATCTCTCCTGAGAGTATAGATAGTTGAGATTACTCTTAGAAGTTTCCCCAATGGGGTTGCATGATGGGATCGGCTGAGTGGTGGTGGACCTGGTTGAGGACACGCACTACAGGTGCTCAAGGACTGGGGTTCAAATCCCTAGTCTCTATGGAATATACAATCCCTTCTTTGACCACTCTCTCTTTATTAAGGTCTGTAAGTCCCTACTTCCCCTAATCCGCCCAAGGAAACCATACAATTTGTTATGATGCTGATTAGGCAGCAGTACTAAAGATTCTAGAGCACTTAAATTTAAAAAAAAAAAGTCCTCTACACTAAAGCACTTATTAAATTTAAAAAAAAAAAAAAAAGTCCTCTACACTAAAGCACTTACGATAGTTCAGATCTATTATGGACCTGTGTCTCCACCAGTGATTTTTGGGGAGTCACTTTATTTGATACCCTCCTTTGTGCTGGGGTTTTTGTCACTCTCCTCTATCTCTGCACTGGTGACTGGTTGAAGCATTATTATTAGTAGATCACCCTTAACTCCTTCTTCTGTGATTCTTTTACTTATGCCTTGTGGAAAGCTAATTTTTAAAAATTTCTTCTTACTTTTATTTCTTTACTGGCTAGAGATAGCCAGATATCAACGGTGAAGGGGGAGGATAGAGAGGAAGACAGACACACCTGCAGCACTGCTTCACCACTTGCAAAGCTTTCCCCCTACAGGTAGTGACCACGAACTCGAACCTGAGTCCTCGCACATTGTAACATGTGCACTCAACCAAATGTGCTCAAACTGGTGCGCCACCACCCAGCTCCAAGCTAATTCTTTATATCAGTTTGTGATACTACTTAAAATTATGGAAGAAAAATGTGATTCCCTTTTTCATTGCTTGCTTGTTTTGGTGTTAGAGGGGCCTCACACATATGTAATTATATTGCTCTGGGCCAACTTTTAGTTACAATTAGAAGTAACAAGAGAAACCACTGCACTGAAGGTTCCCCTAGAACTCTCTTAACGAGTCCATGTGGTATGTTGGGTACTCTACCAAGTGCGATATCTCACTGAGTCTCTAAATTGCCATTTTAAAGAGATGAAATAAACCATCTTGGCATAGTAGTTATAAAAATGACTCTCATCCTTGAGGCTCTGAGGTCCCAGATTCAGTCCCCAGCTTCACCATAAGCCAGATCTGAGCAATGTCCTCTTTGTTTCAAAATCAAATCAACAACAACTAAAAGTCCCTGCACTACCATAAGTCAGATCTGTGCAGTGACCTGGTAAAAATAAGGCAAAATAGAATAAAATAAGCACATAGAACAGCTCAATCAGTTCTGATTTCTATCACACAAACATACACTCCACCATTGTGCTCTAAGATCAGAATGACCCCCACATACACACTAAGACTTTTACTTTGGTACAATACCAAAATAAAAAATACTGGGTTTGGTCCAGACCTAGTCCAAATTCTGTTTTGTGTTTCTCCTTTTCTTATTTCTCATCTTCTTTCCGTGAAAGAGACCATACCATATCTATCCTTCTTTTCTGGATTATTTCACTTAACATGATATCTTCAACGTCCATCCAAGATGAAGTGAAGAATGTGAATTCATCATTTTTAATAGTTGAGTAGTACTCCACTGTATATAGTATCACAGTGGGTTTCAGGGAGCTGAGTGCACCATGTCCTGGACTCCTCTACTTCTCATCATCATTGCTCATTGCATAGGTAACAACAGTTGATAACAGGATAAGGATCTTTTCTATTTATTTATTTATAAAAAGGAAACGTTAGGGAGTCGGGCGGTAGCGTAACGGTTAAGTGCAAGTGGCACAAAGCACAGGGATTGGCAAGAGGATCCCGATTCAAGCCCCCGGCTCCCCACCTGCAGGGGAGTCGCTTCACAAGTGGTGAAGCAGGTCTGCAGGTGTCTATCTTTCTCTCCCCCTCCTCTCTCCATTTCTCTCTGTCCTATCCAACAATGAAGACATCAACAACAACAACAATAATAACTATAATAATAAAACAACAGGGCAAAAACAAAGGGAAAATGAATAAATAAATATTTAAAAAAGGAGACATTAACCAATCCATAGAATAAAAGGGTACAACTCCACATAATTCCCACCACCAGATCCCCTCCCCTGATAGCTATCCCATTGCCTATCTGACTGGGAGTATCGACCCAAGGTCATTGTGAGATGCAGAAGGTAGTAGGTCTGGCTTCTATAATTGCTTCCCCGCTGAACATGGGCATTGACAGGTCGATCCATACTCCCAGCCTGTCTCTCTCTTTCCCTAGCGGGGCAAGGCTCAAGATGTTTCATTGCTATTTTGTCTCTAGACTCCCTAATTAGCACTTAGATGTTGTTTGTTTGTATTTGTTTTCAACTTCCAGGATATTGGGCCCAGCCTGTGCTGACTCAACTATCCTCAGTGTCTGGGTCTCTGGGTCAAAGCATCACAGTTTCTTGCATAGGAATCAGTGACAATCTTGGGGGAAAGTATGTGAGCTGGTTTCAACCATTCCCAGGAACTGCCCCCAAGCTCCTTATATAACAGACTAGAAAACTACACTTGGGTCCCTGATCGATTTCTAGGATCCAAGTCTGCCATCTCAGCCATCCTAAGCATCTCTGGGCCACAGTCTGAGGATCAGGCTGATTATTACTGCCTGGCCTATGATGATAGTCTCAAGACTCACACAGTGCTCCAGACTCATGGCTGAAGTGACATAAAAAGCCCCCTTTCTCAACATAACATGCACATCCAGCAACTTCTGGTCAGGTTTACCCTCTGCTTTTGCTTCCTCAGTCTTGATGTCATGACCCACGTTCCTACAGAGGTCTTCCTCTACATTCTGTGGAGGATCTCAAAATTACTCACATCGTCATTCATTTACACAAAGGATCTTCATGCAAATCCTTTGTAATCAAGTCAAATCAGCCTTATGGTTGTTTCTAAAACTGGAATTTTAAAGTCAAGAGCTTTTCACTCATTTTGATGTGCTTATCATTTACTCAGAATCCTGAAAAACTTCACCCTAATCCCTGCCCTGCCCTGATGTCATGAGTGTCTGTGTTTGCAGGTCCCTCTCCCAATCTATGGTGACTCAGCCTCCCTCCCTCTCTGCATCTTCTGGATCAACAGCCAGACTCACCTGCACCCTGAGCAGTGACGTCAGTGGTAGAGATTGCTACATACACAGTGCCAGCCAGAGTCAGGGATCACTGCCTAATTTCTCCTGTACTATGGCTCTAACTCCAATAAGCTCTGAGGCCCCATGGTCCCCAGTTGTTTCTTCGAATTAAAAGGTGCCTCTGATGATGCAGGGTGTTGCTCTCCTCTGTGCTTGGGACTGAGCACAATGGTGTGTTCTCACAGGGACACTCACACATGAAGACGTGGAAAAGTTTTGACCTGAACTAGTTTAGGGACTTCAACTAGAACTCCATTTAAAAGTATTATATTCTGGGAGTCAGGCAGTGGCGCAGCGGGTTAAGCGCACCTGATGCAAAGTGCAAGGACTGTCTTAAAGATCCCAGTTTGAGCCCCGGCTCCCCACCTGCAAGGGAGTCGCTTCACAGGTGGTGAAGCAGGACTGCAGGTGTCTATCTTTCTCTCCCCCATCTGTCTTCCCCTCCTCTCTCCATTTCTCTCTGTCCTATTCAACAACGACATCAATAACCACAACAATGTTAAACAACAAGGGCAACAAAAGGAAAATTAAATAAATAGATAAATATAAAAAGAAAAAAATTTTTTATTTAAATATTGTATTCTACAAAATTTTACTTGAAATAATCTCTTCTTCCTTTCTTTCTTTCTTTCTTCCTGTATTTATTTATTTTGGAAAGATAGAGAAACTTGAAGGAAGGAGGATTAGAAAGAGAGAGATTTAGAGGCATCTGTGGTATTGGTTCACCAATTAAGAAGCTCCCACACCCCCACTCCATTAAGTGTGGACTGGAAGTTTGAACCTGGCTCCTGGTGCATTGTAGCATGTGCACTTAAATCAGTGCACCACTGCCCAGCCCTGAAAATAACTTCTAATAATAACAACTGTTCCCCACCTGCCTATTTAACATATCTAAGCTCTCAAAAATAATTATTAAAATTAAGATGACATGGCTGTGTTATCTGTTTATTCCAGTCATAAAAATTATTTAGATAACTATTTTATGATTAAAAAGGCATTTTTTAATTTATTTTTATAAATAGAAATACCTACAAGACCATAGGATAAGAGGGGTAAAATTCCACATAATTCCCACTACCAGAACTCTTTATCCCACTCCCTACCTTGAAAGCTTTCCTATTCTTTATCCCTCTGGGAGTATGGGCCTAGGATCATTATGAGGTACAGAAGGCAGAAGGTCTGTCTTCTGTAATTGCTTCTCTGCTGAACATGGGTGTTGGCAGGTAGATCTATACTCCCAGCCTGTCTCTCTCTTCCCCTAGTGAGGCACGGGTTAAATAGGCAATGTAACCCTTATAGTTTCTTGCTTGTAGTCTGGCAATCAACCAGCATGAACTCAGTTCTTTAAGGAGTCAACTCAAAGAATTCTCTGTTTTTCCTAGACTCCTGAGTGTAGGGCTCATAGAGGTCTATATGTTTCATGAACAAAGCAACAAAATTATGATTTAAACTTGGAGTAAATTTCAACACAGGGCACAGACCACAAAGATATAGCTAATCTATCAAATCTTCTGGAGTAAAGTCAGGGTAAAGAGGTTGAGAAAGGAATTATTTGGAACATCAAGTACAGATCAAACACTGAGTTTGTGCACTGCTAGTTGTGAAGTCTATCTCTGAATCAGAATCTCCTACAATTGATACCCATAAGGACCCAGAAGCATATCTAGTCATAGATTTTTCTTGACTCATCACTTACTGTACCCAACTCTGCTATGATTCTCAATTTGGAGCTTTTTAGAACAGCAACAGGTAGGTGTTGAGTTACCACCTATCAGGGAGATTAAATAGAATAATAAATGATTACGGTTATTTATTTTCTGAAGCAATAGAGAAAGCTAAGAACTAAAATTAATTTTCTTTGTAGGATTTTTCCTTTTTATCTTTTATTTACTTATTATTGAACAGACACTGAGAGAAATTGAGAAGGGGGAAGGAGATAGAGAAGGAAAGAGACAGGCAACTCTAGTCCTGCTTCACCATTCTTGAAACTTTCCCCCAGCAGGTGGGAAACAGGAGCTTGAACCCAGATGAAATTAAATTTTTGACCAAGAAGACCAAACTAAAATTACACTTTGCATCAAGAGGTGTGGGAGAAATTGACCCCCCCCCCTCCAGCCTGGGTCAAGATCTATCATCTCTACATTGAGTCTTGAGAGGGTGGACCCCGAGCCATCCCAGAGAGAGATAGTAGGTGTGTCCCTTCTCAACCATGTGGACCCAAGATGGTGCTTGGATTCCAGAGTGGGGGGCAGAGATGTTCTCATCACAAGGTCCTTAACTCATGACGTAGAGGACATATATGGTGTGATGCTACAGGCATGATGTGGTATGGTATGGTATGGTATGGTATGGTATGGTATGGTATGGTATGGTATGGTATGGTATGGTATGGTATGGTATGGTATGGTATGGTATGATGCCGCGGACCACTCAGTGGACGAGCAGCAGGAGGGTCAGGGGTCTTGAAGGCAACCTCCCAGGTGGGTCAGGAGTCGGTGAGGGAGAACAGATAGACACCACACTCTATTGGAGGGTGAATCTGGACTCATTTTTAATAGTGAAACTGCATTAGCTTTTATACTTTTTTCAGGTTACATACAGGTTGCCTAAGCAACCAGCTCATAAAGAAGTAACAATAGTCTTGTGGCTTTGGCAGGCTACATGTTATTTTCTCATAACTGTAAAGAATGGGTACAATATTTTGTATCGTTCTGTTCTCAGGGGAGGTCATACCCAGAATTGTTTTAGACTTTTGCTGAGGGCTATCTCTACCATTAATCTTTTATGGGGGCGTACAGATCTTTGCCTAGTCGTGGACCACTGCTCATCTAGGTCTGGTACAGTTTAACTATTAATCTTTCTTTGTTTCAATATGTCAACTTGTACCTGGGAGGCCTCAATCTCTGTATTGTTTCTATGAGGGGCAAGTCATAACATGACTTGTTTTGTCCGTCTATGTTGACCCACCTTCTCCACTTTCAATAATGTAACTTTCAAATATGTTCCTGTGTAAGGGAGAGGGGGTGCTTCTGACTCTCCATTCTCACCAGGCACTGCCAAAGCATTATTAATCAATTGTGACAGTATAATTGTTTGTAGCAATAATGGGGGGAGAATGCGTCGACCCATTCCCGTCCTTCTGCCCAGCTTCTTTGAAGTCTGAATGCAGGTCCAGAGGAGATGACTTTGTCAGTCTCTCTGGTGGTCGTGACGGGGCGGCGCATCTCCCTCTTTTTTATTTAGTTTAAAGCGGTAGAATTCTGTTTGGAGCTGTCTGATGGATCTGGAGAGGAGCTTGAAGAGGACTGGAAGAATAAGCAGAACAATTACTAGTATGAAAACAATGCCTCCCAGTGATATGAGAATATGTTGCCAATTAATAGGGTTGAGAGATGTCAAACCCTCTTTTAGAGATTGGGCAAATTCTCAAACATCCGGGATATCTAGGGAGGAAGCGCTTATGGCACTAATCTGGGCTTGAAGGGTATCAATGTCATGGGAAATATCATTGTGTTGCCAAATGCCCATAAGGTGGTTGGTTCTTAGTCCTATCCCATGGAGTGGAGGAATTATAAGGCAAAGGAGTAATACATAGTGCTCTATAACTACTATGGCAGAGACCCCATATGGGGAGAAGATCATGAGCTTAATTTTTCTTGTATAATCTTTATCAACAACGCTGGGTGATCTCAAGCCTCAGCTTTTTTATCCTTTTTGTCAATTTTCATAGGTCTCAGCATCTGCAGGCATTTTGTCTCTTTCTCTTCTGTTTGTTGGATGGACCTCTCTGGTGGCCAGCGGGCTTTATTATCTGTATGGGAGAAAACACAAATATGCCCTCGTCCCCATATGAGGATGGGATCTGATCTTTTTTAGGACCCTGACAGGGGGTCTTTCTATTTAACCAGTGCATATCTACTGTTAGTTGTAGTTCTTCAGAACCCATCACTGGCAGATTTTCTCTGTGTGTTCAATTAAAATATTAATAGTAAAGAGTGCTCCACCAAGAATGCTGTGTGGAGTCTGTGGTCTTGTCTTTGAGGAGGACCCATCAGTAAAGACTATTAAGGCTGTTGGAATCAGCTGAGATTTTGTTATCTTTGGAAAAACATAAAAACATTGTTAAGTCACATAAACTGAAATTGGGCTACATATAGGGAATTTTTTATTTTAAGAAAGTTTTTTACCATATGAAAGGCTGGTTTTTTATGTGAAGGCTTGTCATGGTTGTAGTCTTTTATTTGTGACCAGCAAGACATACACAAAGCCAGGAAAAATATTAAAATTGATAATCTAATGACTAAGAATTTGTTTAAATATATTTATATAATTTTAGAAGGCCTTTTTAACAATAAAATGATTATCATCTTTGTAGTATAATTTTAAAATCACTTAAACAATTTAAGCATATTATTAGAACTTAGTTTAATGTTAGGATCATAGTACTTTACTCATTATAAAAGTCATATATGTTTAAAATAATCTTTTACTTTTACACCATCTTATAATGACATCTTTAGAATAATTTTTTAATAAGGATTTATCAAATATTAAACATTTTATCAGATCAGAAACATATGTATGTATCAAAAATAGACTTTTGACACTGTCTTGAAATAAATGAGATATTTTTAAATGTGGAAAGATATATAGAGGGGTACCAGAGCAAAAGCTCTAGGCATGAAATTTATCAGCATAACCATTGACAAGTTATGTTTTTTGTTTATCTAGGCTTATTTTATCTTTTTAAGTGAGAAGGTACTAGACAACTTTATATATATATATATATATATATATATATCTTTTAGTCTTTTGTCACACTCAGTTAAAATTGAGACACACCCTAAGTGTGTGATATCTATTTTAAAAGGCTCTGTTTGAATTTTAAAGGAAGTAAATCTAAAGTCTAGTTTATTTAACCTTATCTATCAATCTCTGAATGTCAGGATCTTTACACCAAATTTAACTAAAGTATATTGATTTTTTAAATTAATTTTATTTTAAACTCTAAACAAACTCAAATTACTTAAAGAGTCAACACACATTTGTGACAATGTTTTTCAGAAGATTTACAGTGCCAAACAAACAACAAATTTTGTTGTGGACTAATTTCCACAGAAATAGTTTCACAGGGCATCATGGGGGCCCTCCATTATGTCTCAGAACCTCTCTGATTTAAAAACATACATATAATTTGTATTTTAATTTGGAGATGAAGAATTGTCACGTTGACACCTCTAAGAAGTTAGTCAGTTTAAATACTTAGGCTTTTACCTTACATATCTATTTACCTTAGCAAAATAATTTTTATTTTTAGATTACCACATCTGGGTGATGAAGTTTTTTAAATCCTCTTGTGGGGTCCCATCCTTTGAGTTTTAGACCTGCAGTCTCTCCTCCAATGGAGTCCCTTTTGGCACCATGGGCACAGACCAGGTGGGGGTCCAAGCCCCCGGTTTTCTCCTCTACCTTGGGGACACTCCCTCTCAAAGTGTCCTGTCTGGCCACACTTGAAACACTTCCCTTTTTGTCTTCTCCCTGCGTTCTTGTTTTTAATGAATTGTGGCAGGGTCTGTCCTTGTAGGGCAGCTGCCATGGCCATTCCCTGAATAACTGCAGGAGACACGTCCATGTATGCCCTGATAAAATCTTCTATTGTCCCTGTCCTTTTTAATGGCTGTAGCAAGTCTTTACAGACTGTGTTGGCATTTTCCCAAGCCAATTGTTTTAATAAAATTTCTGCTCTCTCTGACTCAGGCATCATTTTTTTTACAGTCTCTTCTAACCTAGCAATAAATTCTTCAAAAGGCTCCTCCGGTCTCTGCCTGATACCAGAGAGAACCGAAACCTTTCCCTCAGGCTGTGGTATTTTACGCCACGCAGAGATGGCTATCTTAGAAATAGCTTGTAAGGACTCTCTGGGAATTTTCACATGCTGCCGGGGATCTCCCCAGTCATCTCTGCCCATTAACATAGAGAATGTTGGCTTGGGGGCCCTGCTTCTTTTAAACAATGCCTGTTGCAAGTAAATTCTGGCCTGATCTTCAAACTCTATTCTCCACAAAATATATTGTCCTGGCTTCAAAACTGACCGGGCTGTTTGCTGCCAGTCGTAGGGAGTTAACCACACAGTTGCCACCGTTTTTACTATTTGTAAAGTGTATGGTGAGGAAGCTCCTGTGGACTGAACTGCCTGAGCTAATTCCTTTAACATTTTTAATGGTAAAGGCTCCCACTCAGGTTCATCATCCAATGATATTACCGGGAAGAGGAACCCAACATCCCCTTCTCTTCTTGCCTCTTTTACGGCGGCCATAAACCCAGCATTAGCAGGGACTCTACGTCCTCCCTGTCTGTCTTTGAGCTTCAAGGGAGGCACCGTGGCCATAGGGATGGTGGGCAAAAGACCGTCATCATCATTATGACAATGGGCGGCCTCATCATCTAATTCTGCCTCTTCTTCAGGATCTAACCAGTCATCATTCTGCCACTTATATTTCTCTAGTAGTGGGCGACTAACTTGTTCCTCAAGAGCTCCATAGCCTTTATTTTTTCTAGGATTAGACTGTGTTTTTTCTACCAAACATTCATACACTGATTTGTCTCCTAATAAGTCTCTCAGCTGGCTCCATAAAGAGAATGTTACAGCTGGAACCTCGCTGGGCCCATGTTCTGAGTAAAATTTTCTCAGATCTTTTCTTACTCTTCTCCAGTCCTCTAATGATAATGTTCCCTCTTCTGGGAATCATGGACTGCTTTTCTTAATAAATGCTAAGAATTGCTTTAGCTCTTTGTGGGGTACCCTAATTCCTCGTCCCAGCAGCATCTGCTGGAGGACCGAGAGGAAGAGCCCTTCATTCTTTGAGCTCTCCTGCCCCATGTTACCTTCCCACTTCCTATGAAACCGCTACTTCCAGCGACGGGGCTGCAGTCCCCTTAACGTGCGGGGTCCTATCCTGACCTGAATTTCTTAATAGTTCAGATTGCTACTTTACCTGGGTGGTCTTCCCCCAAGTCCCTGTTCGGGCGCCACCTGCCACGGACCACTCAGTGGACGAGCAGCAGGAGGGTCAGAGGTCTTGAAGGCAACCTCCCAGGTGGGTCAGGAGTCGGTGAGGGAGAACAGATAGACACCACACTCTATTGGAGGGTGAATCTGGACTCGTTTTTAATAGTGAAACTGCATTAGCTTTTATACTTTTTTCAGGTTACATACAGGTTGCCTAAGCAACCAGCTCATAAAGAAGTAACAATAGTCTTGTGGCTTTGGCAGGCTACATGTTATTTTCTCATAACTGTAAAGAATGGGTACAATATTTTGTATCGTTCTGTTCTCAGGGGAGGTCATACCCAGAATTGTTTTAGACTTTTGCTGAGGGCTATCTCTACCATTAATCTTTTATGGGGGCGTACAGATCTTTGCCTAGTCGTGGACCACTGCTCATCTAGGTCTGGTACAGTTTAACTATTAATCTTTCTTTGTTTCAATATGTCAACTTGTACCTGGGAGGCCTCAATCTCTGTATTGTTTCTATGAGGGGCAAGTCATAACATGACTTGTTTTGTCCGTCTATGTTGACCCACCTTCTCCACTTTCAATAATGTAACTTTCAAATATGTTCCTGTGTAAGGGAGAGGGGGTGCTTCTGACTCTTCATTCTCACCAGGCACTGCCAAAGCATTATTAATCAATTGTGACAGTATAATTGTTTGTAGCAATAACGGGGGGAGAATGCA
The DNA here is from genome assembly GCF_950295315.1 of Erinaceus europaeus. Classification (NCBI taxonomy): domain Eukaryota; kingdom Metazoa; phylum Chordata; class Mammalia; order Eulipotyphla; family Erinaceidae; genus Erinaceus; species Erinaceus europaeus. Next base: position 22,117,360 of record NC_080167.1, read on the forward strand.
TCGACCCATTCCCGTCCTTCTGCCCAGCTTCTTTGAAGTCTGAATGCAGGTCCAGAGGAGATGACTTTGTCAGTCTCTCTGGTGGTCGTGACAGGGCGGCGCAGTATGAGGTTTGGCTCTGTGATTGAATGGCTACTACATCCCCTTCCCTAAACCTTGGTGTATTAACCCGCCCACTGTAAAATAAACTGAGCTGTCTCTCTGAAGGACTCCCTGAGGTACGTCTCTTTCTCTCCACACTCTCACCCTCACTATCGGTTTCCCTGCAGTAGCATGTCGCCCCCTCAGCCAGTGCCAGCTTCCAGCTGGAAACAGGCAACAAAGAGGGTCACTCATCTCTCACTGGTGAGACAAGTCCAGGAAGTGATATGTGAACTTGGTTCTAAAAGAAGAGGATTTGAACTGGGACAGAAGAAACCTAGTATAATCATGGGTCTTTTGGAATATAACTAAAATAGGCCTACGAACTATCTATAACACAGAGACCCCCAAATCTTCATCTGCATGATTCCAGCCTTCAGGTTCATGATGAGTCAACAATTAGTTTGGCTTTATATGTTAACTCTTCTTTCAGCCACCAGGTTCCAGATGCTACCATGATGTCAACCAGACTTCCCTGAGCAGACAACCCCACCAATGTGTGTTGGAGCCCTGCTACCTCAGAACCCTGCCCCAAGAGGGAAAGAAAGAATTATACTGGGAGTATGGATAGACCTGTCAACACTGATGTCAGTGTGAAAGCAATTATAGAAGCCAGACCTTCCATCTTCTTAACCTCATAATGACCCTTGGTCCAAACTCCCAGAGGGATAAAGAATAGGAAACCTATCAGGGGAGTGGATGGGATACAGAGTTCAGGTCCTGAGAATTGTGGGGAGTTGTACACCTCCTATCCTATGGTTTTGTCAATGTTTCCTTTTTATTAATAAAAACTTTTTAAAAAATAAAAACAAAGGGAGAGAGACAGAGAGACACCTACAGCACTGCTTCACCACTCACAAAGCTTTCTCCCAGCAGGTGGGAACTAGGGGCCCGAAGCCAAATCCTTGCACATTATAACATGTGTGCTCAACCAGGTGCACCAACATCCAGCCCCTGTCATATATTCTTGTCAATATTTCCATTTTTAAATATTTTTTTTAAATATTCATTACCAAAGGGAAATAAATCTTTATCTCTGAGTTATTACCATTACTATTCATATACTCTTAAGAATGTCAGCATTTGGCGGTGGTGTACATCTGCTCTATGTAAGATGATTAGCAGTCAATTAGGTGTAATGGACCCTGGACTCTTGCTGAATCAGAAGTGAGAGCAGGTGCTTCCCCCCAAGAGTCAGAGCTCCAACCATTTAGGCTTCTCTCTCAATTCTTCCCAAAATAACACATAAGTTTAATGCAGTGCTTATCAAAACACAATAGTGTACTATGAATAGGTGGCTAGACACACATGTGAATGTAGTATTTTTAAAAAGCAGTTACACTAAATGATTAATAATTAATGTGCATAAACCCATGCACTTTTCAAGAAATAGTGTAGACTTCTCCACAAATAGTGGAAGTACAATTGCAGATGCATAGAAGACAGTGTCCCTTGTCCAAACAGTCTACCATATAAAAATGTGATAAAAACAGGTCATAGAACTACTAACAAAATTTAAAATATGCAACATTTTAAAGGTGACAGTGGTATAAAGCTTTAACATTTAAAACATTCCCAGACACAAACCAATAACAGCATCTATAGAGGAGTTTTCTGTTTCTTATACCTAATAAAAATGAAGTCACTAGTCTTCTCTTCTTTTCATGAATCAGTGTGGCAATGAAATGAACAAAATCACTGAACTTGATGTATTGCACCAAAGTAAAAAACTCTAGTGTTGTGGGTGGGGAGGGGAGTATGGGTCCTAGAAAAAGATGACAGTGGATGATCCCACTCATCAACAGAAGTTTAGTAAGAAGATCTGAAAGGGAAACTAAAAGCAGGACCTGACCAAATTGTAAGTAGGGCACCAAAGTAAAAACCCTGTGGTGAGGGGTAGACATGCAGCTTCCTGGGCCAGTGGGGGGTGGGAGTGGGTGGGAGGGATGGGTCACAGTCTTTTGGTGGTGGGAATGGTGTTTATATACACTCCTAGTAAAATGTAGTCATATAAATCACTAGTTAATTAATACGAGAGGGGGAAAATTAATTGTATGTCTCGAAGTATTTCAAAACACAAACTGAATCTTTTTAATATATAGGCTGTGTAATTGATATGCAGACTCTCTCAAAAGGCTAGACCAAGTAGATCAGAAGCAACCAATAGCACAGCTATATATAAGATACTGGGTACTGTACAGCAAACCCTAACAAAAAGACTTTTCAAAGTTAAACCAATTACCAAATAATGTGATGACAACATTAACTATCGAGTGTCTTTTGGAACCCTAAGACAGCAGGAACCTCACATCTCCACTATAGAGCCTCTACTTCCCCCAGTGCTGGAACCATTGGATAGGGCCCACTTTCCCATATGCCTCTCCCAATCCATATCAAATAATATTGCATCTGCCAATCACAACCTAATCAACGCAACAATTGCCACCTCAACATACTTCAGCTCAGACTGTGTCCAGAGGCTTCACGTGTGGAATGACAACACTTCAGCTTCATTACTCGGGTGAGACCTTAACTTTCATAGTATACTCTAATTCCATCTCAGGTGGTTCACTTTCTAACAAAGTCCCAAAAGCTAGATATACACCAGATTCTGAGAGAGAGAGCATATGTTCACACATATCCGTAAACTACTGCAAAATATATACCTGAAAGCTTTTGCAGTGAATATCTCCCTAACACTTCCTCTCCACTATTCCAAGCTTTGGGTCCATGATTGCTCAACAATTTGTTTGGCTTCGTATGTTAACTCTCTTTTGAGTCACCAGGTTCCAGATGTCATCAGGATGCCGGCCAGGCTTCCCTGGACTGAAGACCCCACCAATGTGTCCTGGAGCTCCGCTTCCCCAGAGACCCATCCTACTAGGAAAAGAGAGAGGCAGACTGGGACTATGGACCGACCAGTCAATGCCTATGTTCAGCGGGGAAGCAATTACAGAAGCCAGACCTTCTACCTTCTGTAACCCACAATGACCCTGGGTCCATGCTCCCAGAGGGATAGAGAATGGGAAAGCTAACAGGGGAGGGGGTGGGATATGGATATTGGGTGGTGGGAATTGTGTGGAATTGTACCCCTCCTACCCTATGGTTTTGTTAATTAATCCTTTCTAAAATAAAAAAGAGAAGAAAAAAATTAAAAGATATTAATGCAAAAAAATTGTTAACTAATCATGAACCTAAACACTGGAATAGTGCAGATGAAGAGTTGGGGTGGGGGGTCCTTCATTTTGTAGCTAGCTAGTAGGCATATTTTAGTTATATTGCAAAAGGCCTATGGCAATACTCTTTTTCCCATAGCCCGAAATCTGATATGCAGGTGGATCCAGGTTTTGGTCTGGAGACATTATATCATGGCTGGAAAAGGGACAGAAAGCTGGATCATGGAAGAGAGTAGCTCCCTAATGCAGGAAAGGTGTATAAGTTGTGTTGACTGTAAACTACATTGATGTGATATTTTCTAGGGCCCATATACAGCTTAAGAACCTATGTGACCTCTGCATCCCTATATATCTGAGATCACATTCTGTGGTCATGAGTAGGAACATTCCAACCTGCCCCCAAATCAGGGCCCATCTTCTTCAGGTATAGCATAGAGTATGTTGTCCAGCCTCCCTTTGGAGGAGAGAAAATTCTCTACCATTGCTGAAGAAGTTGAGGGCAAGTTCCTATGGGGGCCAACAAAGGGGTCTCTTTTGTTGTTCCTATGAGAGATGACCAGTAAAAATGGAGAGAGGGATTTACTCAACGTCTAGGCTCATCATGTCTGTTTGGAAATCTCAGGACTCCCCTATTAGGACACCAGCTGATGGGGTGGCCTGATAGTGACTAAAGAGTCATCATTAAAGGATGCCAATCTCTTGCCCTTATTCAGCTTTTGCAGTCCTTGCTTTGGAGTGAGTGAGAGAAGTATAATAGGAAGTAGGTGAGGATGGTACCTAGTCTAAGTAGAAACTATTTCATTATGCACTTTATACTAACCCACTGCAGACTATTGTGTCCTTTTGCTTTCAGGTATATATTTTGCCCTAATATCAGGCTCAGGGGGAAAAAAAACTCATATAAACACAGGCCCTTTAAATATAACTAAAATATGCCTACTAGCTACCTATAAAACAGAGATTCCCCAGGCCCCCAACTCTTCATCTGCACTACTCCAGCCTTTAGGTTAATGATTAGGTTAACAATTTGTTTTGGCTTTATATGTTAACTCTCTTTTCAAACACCAGGTTCCAGATGCTAGCATGATGCCAACCAGACTTCACTGGACAGACAACCCCACCAATGTGTCCTGGAGCTCTGACTCCCCAGAACCCCACCCCACTAGGGAAAAAGAGAAGCAGGCTGGGAGTATGGACTGACCTGTCAATGCCCACATTCAGCGGGAAAGCAATTACAGAAACCAGACCTTCTACCTTCTGCATCCTATAATGACCTTGGGTCTGTACTCTCAGGGGGTTAAAGAATAGGAAAGCTATCAAGGGAGGGGATGAGATGTGGAGTGCTGGTGGTAGGAATGGTGTGAACCCTCTTATCCCATGGTTTTGATAGTGTTTCCTTTTTATAAATAAAATTAAAAATAAAAAGGTCTTAAAAGCTTTGAATCTTACTGAGTGTGTGCATTGGAGCCAGCAGAGGGCAATGTGGGCCTACTCAGCTTTCATCATACAAATAATTCCTTGGTGAGAACCAGTCAAAAGATTCTGATCAAAGTTGATTCTCCTGCTCCCTCATGAGAACACACCTTTCTGGCATGGAAAAATCCATGAAAACATACTTCTGTATGCTCTCTGCTGGTGTTTCTTCACACAGTTGACCCAAGAGGTAAAACGATCTCTATTTCCTCATGTAAGCTGAGCTCCAGCTCTAGGAGTTAGGAAAGAGATGACCAGTCACCAAGTTGAAAGTATTTGCATGGACAGCCCCTCCTCTGCACACAGGGGGAAGAAAAGGAGGCCTTGTCAGCCACAGCATATGGTGGTGACAGGGGACTGTGTGCACCATGACCTGGACTCCTCTCTTCCTCACCTTCATTGCTCACTGCACAGGTGACAATAAAAAAGGGAGATGGGGAAGGGTGTTGGTAGCATACCTGGGGTGCTGCTTTTACCTTTTGTATATAGCCTCTGGAACTACTGTCTATGTTTCTCCCATTTGTAGGATCCTGGGCCCAGTCTGTGCTGACTCAGCCACCCTCAGTATCTGGGAGTCTGCATGAGAGGGTCACCATCTCCTGCCTTGGAGGCAGCAACAACATAGGAAACGGTTATGATGTACACTGGTACCAACAGCTCCCAGGATCAGCCCCCAAACTCCTCATCTATGGTAATAGCAATCGACCCTCTGGTGTCCCTGACCGATTCTCTGGAACCAAGTCTGGCAGTTCAGGCACTCTGACTATCAGCGCACTCCAGAGTGAGGATGAAGCTGATTATTTCTGCCACTCTTATGATAGCAGCATCAGTGCTCCCACAGTGCTTCAGAATCATGAGGAAGTGAAATAAAAACTCCCTTTCTCTTCTGCTATGTACGTGAACACACAGCAGTTCCCACTCAGACTCAGCTGTTTCTTCTCAGCTGAGGTACTGAGCACTATTTCTTCAGGGCTTCTTCTGTAGTAAACATCTCTCTCTCCACTTTGTTCTCAATATCCCTCAAGATTGAACTTATGTAGTCAAGAGATATTTTGGAGACATAAAACCCTTTATTTCCATTACTGGTGATTGTTTATCCCCGGGCCAGTTTGTTGGTTGATTTCTACCGTCCTTATCACTGATGCTTGGTATATACACTAGAAATCCAATTCTCGTGGTAACATTTTTTTCACTCATTTTCTTCTATATAAGGGACAGGACAACATTGACATACTGGGAAGGGGTAGAGAAGGAGAGAGAAAAAGAGAAACCTACAATGGTGTTCCAAAACTTGGGAAGCTTTTCCCTTGCTGGTCGGACACTAGTCTTGAACCATATCCTTGCACAAGGTAATGTGCATGTTCTATAGGGCATGCCACTCTTTGGCCCCCTATTGTACTTTTCACAAAATATTAGCATATCTTAGCTTTATAATCTTATTCCCAAAATTTGCATATCTGGAAATATTAGTTCACCAAAAGTGTTCACCTGGATAATGTCCTGAATAGCCATTTGCATGACCTAGATTCAAGCTTAGCCCCAGTACACTGAAGGAAATTTTGGTGCTGTGGTGTTAGGTGTTATATTCTGTTTCTCTTTCTATTTTTTCTTGCTCACATTATCTTCTCGATAAAAGTAAATATGGGAAAGAAAACCTCTTCAAGTACTTAAAACCAGCATGTAACTCACACACACACATACACAAACCATATGTGTTAACTGCTCATGACTAGTCTACCTACACACATTCCTCTGGTAGAAAAGTAGAAAAATGAACAATCTCTCTCTCTTTTTTAAATTAACCAAATTAATTCTATGACTTTCAGGCTTTTAAAATTTTTTAACTTCATTTATTGGATAGATATAGCCAGAAATTGACAGGGAAGAGGGAGGGAGGGAGGGAGAGAAACAGAGAGACACATGCAGCCCTGATTCACCACTCTCAAAGCTTTCCCCCTGCAGGTGGGGACTGGCGGCTCAAATCTGGGTCCTTGTGCAGTATAGCATGTGCACTCAACCAGATGCACCACCACCCGGCCCCAGAAAAACGAACAGTCTCCACCTTTTCACCCCTCCCACACCTGGAATTTAAAGCTGAACAATCCTACATATCCCACAGGTCTCTTTTTTCTTTTGATTTTGGATAGAAACAGGGAAATAAAAACAGGTGGATAAAGAAACAGAGAAAGAGAGACACTGAAGCATCACTCCACCATGCATGAAGCTTTCCCTGGCTATGCATGGTGGTCTCTGTGATGTCAGGAACTCAAACTTGAGTCTTAATACATGGTAGTTTGTACTTTATCAGGAGCTTGGGGGGCAGTTCCTGGGAATGGTTGAAACCACCTCACATACTTTCCCCCAAGATTGTCACTGATTCATTCCTATGCAGGAAACTCTGATGCTTTGACCCAGAGACCCAGACACTGAGGATAGTTGAGTCAGCACAGGCTGGACCCAGGATCCTGTAAGTTGAAAACAAATACAAAAAACATGGAAGTGCTGATTAGGGAGTCTAGAGACAAAATAGCAATGAAACATCTTGAGCCTTGCCCCGCTAGGGAAAGAGAGAGACAGGCTGGGAGTATGGATCAACCTGTCAACGCCCATGTTCAGCGGGGAAGCAATTACAGAAGCCAGACCTACCACCTTCTGTATCCCACAATGACCTTGGGTCCATACACCCAGACAGATAAGAACAGGATAGCTATCAGGGGAGGGGATCTGGTGGTGGGAATTATATGGAGTTGTACCCCTCTTATTCTATGGATTGGTTAATGTCTCCTTTTTATGAATAAATAAATAAATAGAAAAGATCCTTATCCTGTTATCAACTGTTGTTACCTATGCAATGAGCAATGATGATGAGAAGTAGAGGAGTCCAGGACATGGTGCACTCAGCTCCCTGAAACCAACTGTGATACTATACACAGTGGAGTACTACTCAACTATTAAAAATGATGAATTCACATTCTTCACTTCATCTTGGATGGACATTGAAGATATCATGTTAAGTGAAATAATCCAGAAAAGAAGGATAGATATGGGATGATCTCTTTCATGGAAAGAAGATGAGAAATAAGAAAATTAGAAACACAAAACAGAACTTGGACTAGGTTTGGACCAAACCCAGTATCTTTATTTTTATTTTTAATTTTGGTATTGTACCAAAGTAAAAGACTTAGTGTATATACGGGGGTCATTCTGATGTTAGAGCACAATGGTGGAGTGTAAGTTTCTGTGATAGAAATCAGAACTGATTGAGCTGTTCTATGTGCTTATTTTATTTTATTTTGCTTTATTTTTACCAGGTCACTGCACAGATCTGACTTATGGTAGTGCAGGGACTTTTAGTTGTTGTTACTGTTGTTGTTCATTTGATTTTGAAACAAAGAGGACCTTGCTTAGACCTGGCTTATGGTGAAGCTGGGGACTGAATCTGGGACCTCAGAGCCTCAAGGATGAGAGTCTTTTTTATAACTACTATGCCAAGATGGTTTATTTCATCTCTTTAAAATGGCAATTTAGAGACTCAGTGAGATATCTTACTTGGTAGAACGCCCAACATACCTCATGGAATCGTTAAGAGAGTTCTAGGGGAACCTTCAGTGCTATGGTTTCTCTTGTTACTTCTAACTGTAAAAGTTGGCCCAAAGCAATATAATTACATATGTGTGAGGCCCCTCTAACACCAAAGCAAACAAGCAATGAAAAAGGGAATCACATTTTTCTTCCATAATTTTAAGTAGTATCACAAACTGATACAAAGAATTAGCTTGGAGCCGGGTGGTGGCGCACCAGTTTGAGCACATTTGGTTGAGTGCACATGTTACAATGTGCGAGGACTCAGGTTCGAGTTCGTGGTCACTACCTGCAGGGGGAAAGCTTTGCAAGTGGTGAAGCAGTGCTGCAGGTGTGTCTGTCTTCCTCTCTATCCTCCCCCTTCACTGCTGATTTCTGTCTATCTCTAGCCAGTAAAGAAATAAAAGTAAGAAGAAATTTTTAAAAATTAGCTTTCCACAAGGCATAAATAAAAAAATCACACAAGAAGGACTTAAGGGTGATCTACTTCTAATAATGCTTCAACTAGTCACCAGTGCAGAGATAGAGGAGAGGGACAAAAACCCCAGCACAAAGGAGGGTATCAAATGAAGTGACTCCCCAAAAATCACTGGTGGAGACACAGCTCCATAACAGATCTGAACTACCGTAAGTGCTTTAGTGTAGAGACTAGACACAGACTAGAAAACTACACTTGGGTCCCTGATCAATTTCTAGGCTCCAAGTCTGCCATCTCAGCCATCCTAAGCATCTCTGGGCCCCAGTCTGAGGATCAGGCTGATTATTACTGCCTGGCCTATGATGATAGTCTCAAGACTCACACAGTGCTCCAGACTCATGGCTGAAGTGAGACAAAAATCTCCCTTTCTCAACATAACATACACATCCAGCAACTTCTGGTCAGGTTTACCCTCTGCTTCTGCGTCCTCAGTCTCGATGTCATGACCCACGTTCCTACAGAGGTCCTCCCCTACATTCTGTGGAGGATCTCAAAATTACTCACATCGTCATTCATTTACACAAAGGATCTTCATGCAAATCCTTTGTAATCAAGTCAAATCAGCCTTGTGGTTGTTTCTAAAATTGTAATTTTAAAGTCAAGAGCTTTTCACTCATTTTGATGTGCTTTTACTCAGAATCCTGAAAAACTTCACCCTAATCCCTGCCCTGCCCTGATATCACTAGTGTCTGTGTTTGCAGGTTCCCTCTCCCAGTCTATGGTGACTCAGCCTCCCTCCCTCTCTGCATCTTCTGGATCAACAGCCAGACTCACCTGCACTCTGAGCAGTGACATCAGTTGTGGAGATTGCTACATAAACAGTGCCAGCCAGAGTCAGGGATCACTGCCTAATTTCTCCTGTACTATGGCTCTAACTCCAATAAGCTCTGAGGCCCCATGGTCCCCAGTTGTTTCTTCGAATTAAAAGGTGCCTCTGATCTTCTTCTTCTAGTGTTTGCCCTTTTTTCCGTAGCCAGTCAACAGCATCAGGATGGTGCCTCTGATGATGCAGGGTGTTGCTCACCTCTGTGCTTGGGACTGAGCACAATGGTGTGTTCTCACAGGGACACTCACACATGAAAACGTGGAAAAGTTCTGACCTGAACTAGTTTAGGGACTTCAACTAGAACTCGATTTAAAAGTATTGTATTCTGGGAGTCAGGCGGTGGCGCAGCGGGTTAAGCGCACCTGGTGCAAAGTGCAAGAACCGTCATAAAGATCCCAGTTTAAGCCCCCGGCTCTCCACCTGCAGGGGAGTCGCTTCACAGGCGGTGAAGCAGGTCTGCAGGTGTCTATTATTCTCTGCCCCTCTCTGTCTTCCCCTCCTCTCTCCATTTCTCTCTGTCCTATCCAACAATGACATCAATAACCACAACAATGTTAAACAACAAGGGCAATAAAACGAAAAATAAATAAATAGATAAAGATAAAAAGAAAAAAAAATTTTAAGTATTGTATTCTACAAAATTTTAGTTGAAAATAATCTCTTCTTCCTTCCTTTCTTTCTTTCTTCCTGTATTTATTTATTTTGGAAAGACAGAGAAACTAGAAGGAAGGAGGATTAGAAAGAGAGAGATTAAGAGGCATCTGTGGTATTGGTTCACCTATTAAGAAGCTCCCACACCCCCACTTCATTAAGTGTGGACTAGAAGTTTGAACCTGGCTCCTGGTGCATTGTAGCATGTGCACTTAAATCAGTGCACCACTGCCCAGCCCTGAAAATAACTTCTAATAATAACAACTGTTCCCCACCTGCCTATTTAACATATCTAAGCTCTCAAAAATAATTATTAAAATTAAGATGACATGGCTGTGTTATCTGTTTATTCCAGTCATAATTATTTAGACAACTATTTTATGATTAAAAAAGCATTTTTTAATTTATATTTATAAATAGAAATACTTACAAGACCATAGGATAAGAGGGGTAAAATTCCACATAATTCCCACTACCAGAACTCTTTATCCCACTCCCTACCTTGAAAGCTTTCCTATTCTTTATCCCTCTGGGAGTATGGGCCTAGGATCATTATGAGATACAGAAGGTGGAAGGTCTGTCTTCTGTAATTGCTTCTCTGCTGAACATGGGTGTTGGCAGGTTGATCCATACTCCCAGCCTGTCTCTCTCTTCCCCTAGTGAGGCATGGGTTAAAAAGGCAATGTAACCCTTATAGTTTCTTGCTTGTAGTCTGGCAATCACCCAGCATGAACTCAGTTAAGGGGTCAACTCAAAGAATTCTCTTAAATAAAAAAAAAAATTAAAAAAAAAAAAGATCTGAACAAAGAGGTGTTAAGGGGGCTGGTGGTGATGCACCTGGTTGAACGAACATGTTAGAACACATAAGGTCCAGGGTTCAAGTCCACAATCCCCACCTGAAGGCGGAAAGCTTTGTGAGTCATGAAGCAGAGCTGTAGGTGTCTCTCTGCCTCTCTCTCTCTCTCTCTCTCTCTCTTCCCTCCTCCCCTCTTGATTTCTGGTGGTCTCTATCCGATAAATAAATGAAAATGATTTAAAAAATAAAGAGGAATTAAGTAAAAAAAAAAAAAAAAAGAAAAGAATTCTCTGTTTTTCCTAGATTCCTGAGTGTAGGGCTCATAGAGGTCCATATGTTTCATGAACAAAGCAACAAAATTATGATTTAAACTTGGAGTAAATTTCAACACAGGGCACAGACCACAAAGATATAACTAATCTATCAAATCTTCTGGGGGTAAAGTCAGGATAAAGAGGTTGAGAAAGGAATTATTTGGAGCATCAAGTACAGATAAAACACTGAGTTTGTGCACTGCTAGTTGTGAAGTCTATCCCTGAATCAGAATCTCCTACAATTGATACCCATAAGGACCCAGAAGCATATCTAGTCATAGATTTTTCTTGACTCATCACTTACTGTACCCAACTCTGCTATGATTCTCAATTTGGAGCTTTTTAGAACAGCAACAGGTAGGTGTTGAGTTACCACCTATCAGGGAGGTTAAATAGAATAATAAATGATTACGGTTATTTATTTTCTAAAGCAAAAGAGAAAGCTAAGAACTAAAATTAATTTTCTTTGTAGGGTTTTTCCTTCTTTTCTTTTATTTACTTATTATTGAACAGAGACAGAGAGAAATTGAGAAGGGGGAAGGAGATAGAGAAGGAAAGAGACAGGCAACTCTAGTCCTACTTCACCATTCATGAAACTTTCTCCCAGCAGGTGGGAAACAGGGGCTTGAACCCAGATGAAATTAAATTTTTGACCAAGAAGACCAAACTAAAATTATACTTTGCATCAAGAGGTGTGGGAGAAATTGACCCCCCCCTCCAGCCTGGGTCAAGATCTATCATCTCTACATTGAGTCTTGAGAGGGTGGACCCTGAGCCATCCCAGAGAGAGGTAGTAGGTGTGTCCCTTCTCAACCATGTGGACCCAAGATGGTGCCTGGATTCCATAGTGGGGGTCAGAGATCTTCTCATCACAAGGTCCTTAACTCATGACGTAGAGGACATATATGGTGTGATGCTACAGGCATGATGTGGTATGGTATGGTATGGTATGGTATGGTATGGTATGGTATGGTATGGTATGGTATGGTATGGTATGGTATGGTATGAGGTTTGGCTCTGTGATTGGATGGCTACTACATCCCCTTCCCTAAACCTTGGTGTATTAACCCGCCCACTGTAAAATAAACTGAGCTGTCTCTCTGAAGGACTCCCTGAAGTATGTCTCTCTCTCTCTCTCCACACTCTCACCCTCACTATCGGTTTCCCTGCAGTAGCATGTCGCCCCCTCAGCCAGTGCCAGCTTCCAGCTGGAAACAGGCAACAAAGAGGGTCACTCATCTCTCACTGGTGAGACAAGTCCAGGAAGTGATATGTGAACTTGGTTCTAAAAGAAGAGGATTTGAACTGGGACAGAAGAAACCTAGTATAATCATGGGTCCTTTGGAATATAACTAAAATAGGCCTACGAACTATCTATAACACAGAGACCCCCAAATCTTCATCTGCATGATTCCAGCCTTCAGGTTCATGATGAGTCAACAATTAGTTTGGCTTTATATGTTAACTCTTCTTTCAGCCACCAGGTTCCAGATGCTACCATGATGTCAACCAGACTTCCCTGAGCAGACAACCCCACCAATGTGTGTTGGAGCCCTGCTACCTCAGAACCCTGCCCCAAGAGGGAAAGAAAGAATTAGGCTGACCATCTCATTGCCTCCCTGGATGCAGCATGCCAAGCCTGCTGGCAACAACTCACAGAAAGCTTGAACTTCACCCACTCAAGTAGGAAGGCCTGGAAGCTTCTTCATAGTCTGGGTGCCGATAGCCAACCCTCTCCGGTCTCCCATCCTCCTGTATCTCCAAACTCAGTGGCCAGTCACCTAACTCAAGTTGGACATGCTAAGATCGACCCAGTCTGGAAAAGAGAAATTTCCCATGAGTGGTCATCCCACTTCCGTTTATCTTGTCCATCTCCAAAACTCTCTCCCTTTACAATGTCTGAACTGGAAGACGCTTTGAAGAGGGTTAAACCAGGAACAGTGGCTGGCTATGATAACATAACCCCAGAACTCATTCTTAACTTGGGCCCCGCGGCAAAGAAGTGGCTCACTTCATTCCTGTCCCACATCTTGGAATCCGAATCTATGCCCAAAATTTGGCGTCGTGCAAAGATAATAGCAGTTTTGAAACCAAAGAAAGACCCAACACTGGCCGCCAGCTATAGACCAATTTCTCTCCTCTCCGTGTGTTACAAACTCCTTGAGAGGCTGCTTCTGTCACGTATTTCTCCTCTTACAGAGAAATTCCTATCACTCACCCAAGCTGCTTTCCGCCCAGGAAGATCTACCTGTGAACAAGCCCTGGCCCTCTCAACTTACATTGAAAATGGATTCCAGAAGCATTTAAAGATGGGTGCTGTCTTTGTTGATCTCACAGCAGCCTATGACACTGTCTGGCACCGTGGTCTCCTAGTCAAGATCTCAAGATGCCTGCCTCCATGGGTGGCCAACACTATATCGTTTCTTCTCCAAAACAGAAGATTCCGGGTGCATCTGGATGACAAGTCTAGCAGATGGAGACTTGTCTCAAGTGGCCTCCCCCAAGTCTCTGTTCTGGCTCCTACGCTATTTAATATTTACATCAATGACCTCTCAGAAACTTCTTCAAGGAAGTTCATCTACGCTGATGACATCTGCTGTGCAACTCAGGCATCCAAGTTTGATATCCTCGAGGAAACACTCACGAAAGACATGTCTCTGATATCTGATTACTGTAAAAAATGGCGACTAATCCCTAGCACTGCAAAAACGGTATCATCTGTTTTCCATCTACACCATGCCTCGGCCTCGCGTGAGCTTAATGTGCAGCTTGGCGATACGAGAATCCGGCATGAAGCCCAGCCAGTCTATCTTGGTGTTACTCTCGATCGCACCCTGTCATTTCACGAACATCTCACAAAAACTGCAGCAAAGGTGGGCGCGAGGAATAACATCATTGCAAGACTGGTCAGCTCTTCATGGGGTGCTAGCGCTTCCACACTACGATCATCATCTCTGGCATTATGCTATTCCACTGCAGAATACTGTGCCCCAGTATGGTTCCGTAGCCCCCATGTCCAGTTGGTCGATTCCAAATTATATTCCTCCATGAGGATCATTTCTGGAACCATCTGTTCCACCCCGGTTCCATGGCTGCCAGTTCTTAGCAACATCGCCCTGCCAGATATTCGTCGGGATGCGGCATCATCTAAGTTCATTTCCCACGTCTACGCTCGACGGGACCTGCCAATATACACGGATATCTTTGCCCACCCTGTCCAACGCTTGACATCTCATCATCCAATCTGGTCTCCTACGCCTACACTGAACTTCTCTGTTCCAGACTCTTGGAAACAGAGTTGGCAGTCAGCTGAGGTAAAGAACAAACACCTCATCACAGACCCCTGCAAACTTCAACCTGGCTTTGACCTAGCACGTTATGATTGGGCCCTCCTCAATCGCTATCGAACAGGCCATGACCGGTGCGCCACTATGTTCCATCACTGGGGAGCCAGAGACGACCCGAACTGTCCCTGCGGCTACAGACAGACTACGACCCACATAGTCAACGACTGCCACCTCTCCAGATTCAAAAGAGGTCTCTTTACATCAGGCTCAACCTGATGCTGTTGACTGGCTATGGAAGAAGGGCAAATGCTAGAAGAAGAAGAAGGCTGGGAGTATGGATAGACCTGTCAACACTGATGTCAGTGTGAAAGCAATTATAGAAGCCAGACCTTCCATCTTCTTAACCTCATAATGACCCTTGGTCCATACTCCCAGAGGGATAAAGAATAGGAAACCTATCAGGGGAGGGGATGGGATACAGAGTTCAGGTCGTGAGAATTGTGGGGAGTTGTACCCCTCCTATCCTATGGTTTTGTCAATGTTTCCTTTTTATTAATAAAAACTTTTTAAAAAAGAAAAACAAAGGGAAAGAGACAGAGAGACACCTACAGCACTGCTTCACCACTCACAAAGATTTCTCCCAGCAGGTGGGAACTAGGGGCCCGAACCCGGATCCTTGCACATTGTAACATGTGCGCTCCACCAGGTGCACCAACATCCAGCCCCTGTCATATAGTCTTGTGAATATTTCCATTTTTAAATATTTTTTAAATATTCATTACCAAAGGGAAATAAATCTTTATCTCTGAGTTATTACCATTACTATTCATATACTCTTAAGGATGTCAGCATTTGGCGGTGGTGTACGTCTGCTCTATGTAAGATGATTAGCAATCAATTAGGTGTAATGGACCCTGGACTCTTGCTGAATCAGAAGTGAGAGCAGGTGCTTCCCCCCAAGAGTCAGAGCCCCCAACCATTTAGGCTTCTCTCTCAATTCTTCCCAAAATAACACATAAGTTTAATGCAGTGCTTATCAAAACACAACAGTGTACTATAAATAGGTGGCTAGACACACATGTGAATGTAGTATTTTTAAAAAGCAGGTACACTAAAGGATTAATAATTAATGTGCATAAACCCATGCACTTTTCTGAGAAATAGTGTAGACTTCTCCACAAATAGTGGAAGTACAATTGCAGATGCATAGAAGACAGTGTCCCTTGTCCAAACAGTCTACCATATAAAAATGTGATAAAAACAGGTCATAGAACTACTAACAAAATTTAAAATATGCAACATTTTAAAGGTGACAGTGGTAAAAAAAACTTTAACATTTAAAACATTACTAGACACAAACCAATAACAGCATCTATAAAGGAGTTTTCTGTTTATTATACCTAATAAAAATGAAGTCATTAGTCTTCTCTTGTTTTCATGAATCAGTGTGGCAATGAAATTAACAAAATCACTGAAGTTGGTGTATTGCACCAAAGTAAAAAACTCTAGGGTGGTGGGTGGGGAGGGGAGTACGGGTCCTAGAAAAAGATGACAGAGCATCTATTGAGGGTTGTATTGTTATGTGGAAAACAGAGAGACGTTTTGCATGTACAAACATTCGTATTTACTGTCAAATATAAAACATTAATCCCCCAATAAAGGAAACAAGAAATTTAAAAAAAGAAATTAACTAAAATCAAGACACTAAGGTGAAAAACCATTAGGTGTAAGAATTTTTGGACCCATTAATTTTATTCATATGTTTACAAACACCAAAAATGCTTGAATGGTGTAGACAATGATGACATGTGCAGTATCTTCTCAATATATACCAACAAATCAATCTGTTGTTAAGGTATCTGTTTGCATCTTTGGGGGACCAGGACTCATTCTGACAGTGAGCAGAAATATAGCATTGTCCTATCACAATGTCTGTGAACCAACCCCCACATACGTGAATGGAGATAGTGATATAAGAAGCTGCAGAAGCCAGTCCACCTGGCAGGGATTTGGGTCATGGTGAATGTGCGCTGTAGACCAGCAGGGGGCACTGTGGGATTGTACTATTGTCTCTAACACAGCTACCTAGAGAGGAACAGTCACTCAAAGAAACATGAACCTGGGATCTGGACCGTGTGCTCTCTGATGCACAGTCTGCAGCTGTGTCCTCTGTGGTCTGACAGTTGCCCTGAGCAGGGCCCTTACAGTAAAATGGTAAAACAAATATCCATTGTCTTCTGTTTGGAGTATGACTGAGAATCAGGGCTCAGGGAGGAGCTGGGGTGTCACTGCTTATAAACCTATTTGCATGAATCGCCCCTCCTCCAGCAAAAGGTAGAGATGAAAAGGAGACCTGGCTCAACATAGCTCCACCTCCACCGCGGGCTTCAGGGAGCTGAGTTCACCATGGCCTGGACTGCTCTTCTTCTCCCCCTCCTTGCTCACTGCACAGGTACCTGGATTTGGTAGCAGGAGAAAGTGCATTTCTTCCCCTTGTCTCTATAACTTTAATCACGACTTCTATGCCTCTTTCACTCAAAGGTTCTTGGGCCCAGTCTGTGCTGACTCAACCATCATCAGTGTCTGGGACTCTGGGCCAAAGCATCACAATTTCCTGCATTGGAAACAGCAACAATATTGGGAAAAAATATGTGCAATGGTATCAACAACCCTCAGGAACAGCCCCCAAATTGATCATCTACAAAAATAGCAATCGACCCTCAGGGATTCCAGAGAGATTCTCTGGCTCCAAGTCTGGCACCACAGGCACCCTGACCATCACTGGGCTCCAGCTTGAAGATGAGGCTGATTATTACTGTCTGACCTACGATAGCAGTTTCAGTGCTTACACAGTGCTCTAGGCTCATGGGGGAAGTGAGACAAAAACTCCCTTTCTCTTCTGAAAAGACCGTACATGCCCAAGAGCTGTTGGGTAGACTTAAAAGACCTCTGCATCTTCTCTTCTGGTCAGGTGCTCCTTCTTATTGTGCTCTCAAAGTCACTTATATCAGCATACTTCTTTTGTGCAAAGGGTTGTCCGTCCTTCTTTGCATGTTGGTTGGTTGGTTGGCTTTTCCTTACCAAAGCACTGCTCACCTCTGGCTGATGGTGGTGCTAGGGATATGAATCTGTAGGTAACAAACAGAGGGAAGAAAATATGACTCTTACTCTGAGGTAATTCATCAATAAAAAATTAAAAAAACATGAAAATGTCACACCTGACTACTAAATAGTGAGTAAAACACTATAGATGGGGAAATTTCATGGTACTTAAGACAATCCTTTGCACAGAAAATATGACACAAATTTAGAGAAAATAAAACCTACTAACTTAAGAAGATCATATTACCTTCACTTATAAATATGTATGCTCTTACCAGTAAATGTTGTGCCTATCGGTCAAATTTAAAATTTTTCTCTGAAATTATCTCTTGAATTTGGGAATGTTTAGTATTTAGTTATGTTTTCTGAATACGATATGTAGCTACTCCCTATAAAATTGCCATTCTAAACTTTTTCCCCACAATAATATTTATACATCTTTCAAATCAACAAACCTTTCTCCTCTTGCATCGTAAACTGCAGAAAGTACAAATGTTCTTTGAACTTTGAACCTTTGGGAGTGTTTGCCCAGAGACCAGCAGGGGGTGTGGTGAGACCATTTTATGGTCAGCTCTTAATGATGATGATGCACACAAAAGCTCCCAGGTTTGTGACTTGACCCTATTTTTTTTTAATTTTTATTTTTTTTAATAGTTTGCTACAAGATTGTTAAGAGTACAACGTATAGTTCCACATCACACCCACCAAAACAGTTCTGTATCCCCACCCTCCCACCTCCCAAAGATAACCACCATAGTCCTCATATGTGATTTGGTCCGTTGCTGATGGTGAAGCCAGTAATTAATGTCCTTTCTGGTCTGGCAATGTCTCCTGACCAGGAACATTTATGTGGTACTTCCCTCCAGAGTTCTCCCAAGGGATAAAGGAAACCTTCATCCTAGGGCCAAGTGGTGGTTCATCTGGTTGAGTGTATGTGTTACAATGTGCAAAGAACTGGGTTCAAGCCCCCAACCCCCACCTGCAGGGGGAAAGCATCATGAGTGGTGAAGCAGGTTTGCCAATGTCTCTCCTTGCCTCTCTCTCCCTCTCTATCTCCCCTTTCCTCTCAGTTTCTGGCTGTCTCTATCCAATAAATAAAGAAATAAATAAATATAAACTTTTAAAAAAATAATAAAACCTTCATCCCACCCGTCATTTTATTGTAAGGATGAAATGAGAATGGCCTCATGGCTTAGGAAGGGGCTGGACAGTCACCAGACAGGAAATTATTTACATAAACACTCCCTCAACATCAGGGGGTGGGAAAGAAAAGGTGGCCTAGGGCAGCCCAACCTCACACAGAGAATCACAGAGCTGTGTCATCATGGCCTGGGCTCCTCTTCTCCTCACCCTCATCACTCATTGCACAGGTGACTGAGAATGGTGACAATGATAGTATTCTGGGAAGATGTCTTGGGTCATGCTAAGTATTCCTCTTGTCTCTGAACATCAGAATCATGTCCTTGTTGCTTCTCTTTCCCAGGATCCTGGGCCCAGTCTGTGCTGACTCAGCCATCTTCAGTGTCTGGAAACCTAGGCGGGAGGGTCTCCATCTCCTGTGCTGGAAACAGCAACAACATCGGTGGTGGCAATAGTGTGCAATGGTACCAACAGCTGCCAGGAACTGCTCCTAAAACCATTATATACTATAATGATAAAAGACCCACAGGGGTCCCTGACAGATTCTCTGGTTCTAAGTCTGGCAGCTCTGGCACCCTGACCATCTCTGGGCTCCAGTCTGAGGATGAGGCTGATTATTACTGCCAGTCTTATGATGATAGTCTCAGTAGTCCCCACAGAGCTCCAGGCTCAAGGGGAAGTGAGACAAAAACTCTTTTACTCTGCTGCCTGAGAGCATGCACACCCAGAAAGTCCCCTAAGATGGCACTTCTAGACAGAGGGGCTTCATGATAGCACAAAGTCTTTGCTATCATGATGTTGGGCACCACTTATTTTTAGACAAGTTTATATTGATTTTCTCTTTAAATACATCTATAAATGATATTTTTACATGTGTCCTCTGAACCTATCAGTGCAATCTGGCACTATTCCCACTGAGGTTGAAAGAGGATTGATTCAGTACTCTTTGCCTATGGGATGATTACCATAATCCCCACCAGAGGAAAAAGAAGTTTCTTTTATTCTGAACTTTTATTCTAATTTGAAATCCAAAAATCTTGGCCACAACAAAAGTGAATGCTTATGTATAATCACCTATACTGAATGTAGCCAAAAGTTGGAGCAGGGATCCTTACTTTACTTTGTATCTAAAAAAGACAACTGTAAGCATCTAACATAACCTCTAGCATTTATGCAATTGGTTATATTCAGAGTTAAAATAATTCATCTTGATATACAGTCACATGAATATACATATATGTGTGTATGTATATATATATATATATATTATATATATATTCTACACAGAGTGCCAGGAATTGAATACAGAGTCTAAAAAATCAGAGGCATGCACTTTTCTGTTGAGTATCTTTAATACACTAATTTTTTTCCTAAGAAAAATAAAATAAAATTTAAAGCTTTATATACTCCTTCTATCATATTTGTGACAAGGAAAATCAAGATAATATTTAAAAACCTATAGTCCTCATGGATTTTCAAGGACATTTTTGAATAGGCACAGAAAATCCATTTTAAAATATTGAAATATTACTGCAACATGGAAATTATGTTTAAGTAGCCTTAGGAATTGTCAGCACTCGCTAAAAACTTAAGCCCCTTGGCAGGTATTTAATGTGAGCCTACAGGTAAGTCATTAGGGATAGCAAATGATGCAATAACATCATCTTGTTTTATAAAATTATGAACAACCTCTCCTTATTGAGGGGGCTGGAGAGAAGATATTGGTGACTTAACAATTAAAAAAAAACAGAAGTAACTCTCTAGGCTGGAGAGATGGCATAATGCTTAAGCAAAAAACTCTTATGCGTATGGTTCCAAGGCACCAGGTTCAATCATCAGTACCACCATAAACCAGAGCTGAGCAGTTTGCTGATTTCTCTTTCTGTCTCTCTCATTAAAATAAAACATTTTTAAAAGAAGGTGAATCTTCCAATGAGTTTTACTGTCTCACTGATGATGGTGCTCTCATGAGCTATGGGTCTCAGGCATTGTGGTATGCCTGGAACAGTCAATATAGTTCACCTGGGAAGAGTAACCGTTTTGCTATGAATATAGCCAGGCTTCAAGCTCAGTCCCTACAATACTGGAGAAAGCTTTGGTGCTGTGCAGTCTTTTCCCTCTTTGTTTCTGTCTCTTGCTTTCTAACTGAAAATATCTACCAGGAGTGCTGAAACTCAACGAAGCTCAGAAAAATTCCAAGTGATGTCTGTGGTGTGTACTGTAATATTTAACCAACTAAACACCTGACTTGGCAAGTGATGATAAACCTGATTTATCACTGTACAAATAGAAATTTGCACTTATAACCTAGGAGAGGAAGAAGTCACAGATCAAACTTTGGGATAATTGTAGCAACCCAAATGTAGTTTCAGGAAGATAGAAAACTTCATGGAGAGGAGGTGAGGGGGATCTAGCTGTGACATCTGTCACCCCATTGATCTCCAGGGTTGACTCAGCCCATCTGGCTGGCTATGTGGTGTCCCCTCCCTCCCTCACCACTCCATGTGAGTCTCCCTACAGAAGCTACACATTTGGTGGAAGAGGAAGGCCTTGCCCAAATAGAGACAGATAGTCTTAGGTCAAGGGAATATGAGTAGCTGCACTCCCCTGCTAGAACCTCTAAACAAGTTCTCAAGAAAAGAAGAAAGGAAGAAAGAAAGAAAGAAAAGAAGGAGGAGTAGGAGAACCCATGCAACTCACTCATAAAGTTCTGATTTTAGAAAATCCTGGGTGACCTAGATAACCATTAACGTAATCTGTAAAACACTGTCACCCCTACTTAGGCTCCTTTCCCGCTGCATGCAACAGGTGTATTCAGAAGGAACCATTACTCTCACCTGTAGCCTTGGCTCTGGGTTAGTCTCTTTGTGTCACTATGCTGACTTGCACCAACAAATACCAGGCCAAGCTCCCCACAAATTATCCACATAACCAACAGCCACCCCTCTCAGGGTCCCTGCTCAATTATCTGGCTCCATCTCTGGGTACAAAGCTACCCTCACCATCACAGGAGCTCAGCCAGAGATCGAGGCTGATTATCACTGTGCTCTCCACATGGAGAGTGGTCTCTGCACAATGACTCAAACTCCTGGAAAATGAAACCAAAACGTTCTCGTAGCTCTGTTTGTTTCAGCCTCTATGAAAGGAGGGAAAGAGAGATGGTGGTAATGAGCACCACCACCTTGAGGAGAGACACCCCATGGCAGCCCATTCTACCCAGGGGATCAACTGAATATTTTGTGTAACACTAAAATGTGAATATTCTTCACTAAAATTCTATTCCTTGATGAGCTTCCTGAGTCAATCACCTATTATGTCATGAAAAACTAATTTATTTTATTTTACTTTTTGCCATCAGGTTTATTGCTGGGGTTCTATTCTTGCACATTTTTCCTTTATTATTTGTTTGTTTGATGGCCCTGAGAGAATTTGAATGGGAAGGGACATATAGACAGGGAGAGAGAGAGACAGAGAGACATTTTTAGGACCGCTTCACCACTCGGTGCTTCCCACTTGCAGGTGGGAAGAGGAGATCTGAACCTAGGTCTCTATACATGGTAACATGTGCACTCAACCAGGTGTGCTGCCACCCAACCATCGAAAATCTGTTGTTGACAAACACTCCAAGAGACATGATGAGCATTAAGTCATCTCTACTTCTCCCTTCTGAAGTCATTTCTTGGCATTTCCATTTAAGGTTTTATCAGGGTTGCCTCTGGAGCACAATCACTCTGTAATACTTATTCTAATAGTCAGGACCCTCAGAAACACATTGCAGTCTGATACCATCATTGAGAAGATATAATGATAGGCTTTGGGAAACTGGTGACCTGTGAGCCTGTCTGACTCAGATTCCTGAGAATTTTACCTCTGTCCAAACCTAACCTCAACCCTGAGTGACTGGGTTTCATATTACAAACATAAATTGCGAGGGCTTTGTAAAAGCAAACAAACAAAACCCCATGTTGTGATTCATGTGAGTATTTAGCTTGTAGAGGACACTGCATGCAGGACTGGCTTCTAGATTCACTCCAGCACCCTCAGTGAACTTGTGGTGACTGGGCAAGAGATGTAGATATTCGGTCAGTACCTGCACCTGATGACAAAACACTGCGGTGTGAGGTGTGAAGTCAGTTTTGGTTATTTTATTCTGGTCTTTTTGGACTATTTAGTATTCAGAAATATAAAAATGAAAAAGGGAAATCAAATAGGGATAGTCAATATAAATATTTGTTTTCTGTGATGTTTAGCTTTTAGTTGTACTGCTGGAATGGACATCAGAATGGAATAAGTCTATTAGTAGAAAAATGGATCTGAATAAATAGTGCATTTTATTTAGCATGATTCTGTTAAAGTTTGGTATTTAGCTTTAAATATGACTGACTTTGTAAGATATTCATTGTTGTAAATATGGAAAACATACAGGTACTCTGTACTTACTAGGTTTAAAATATTTTACATCATTTCCTGTTGTAACTGTAGTTTACGATACATTAAGATCTTATTGGGTTGTGATGCACTTATTGAGCATACACATTAACATGAGCAAGAACCTGAGTTCAAGTCCTCAGTTCTCATCTGCAGGAAGGAAGCTTCACAAGCAGTGAAACAATTCTGCAGGCATCTCTCTTTCTCCACCCACCCCCCATCTCCCTGTCTTCTTTTTGCTCTCAATTTTTCTATGCCCTATCAACTATTGTTTTGTTTTTTAAAAGAGAAAGAAAATGAATATCTGTAACAGTGAACTTATTGTGCAGGAACTGTCCCCCAGTGATAAACCTGGTCTGAAAAGAAAGAAGTGAGAGAGAGAGAGGCAATTAGAGAGTGAAAAAAAGAGAGAGCTGAGATTTCTTGGATTTCTTATTTTTTACTTTTTTGTAAAGCTTTTTGTTTTGTTTTATTTTATTTGATAAGACAGAGAACTTGAGAGGGAAAAGGGGAAAGAGAAGGATAGAGAGATAAATACCTATAGCACTATTCACCACTCATGAAGCTTTTTTCCCTGTAAGTGGGGAGTGGAGGCCTGAACCTGGATCCCTGCATATGCATTTAACTAGGTGCCTTACCTCCTGGCTTTCCCAAAAAGATTTTATATAGCAACACTTTGGCACATCCTATAAAACATACATTTTATTGTGCCCAAGGACCTAATTTTCAAGCACCAGTTCCCAACTGCAGTGGGAAAGCATCACTAGCATGAAGCAGTGAAGCTGGTCTACAGGTCTCTCTCTCTGTGTCTCTCTCTCTCTGTCTCTCTCTCTATGTCTCTCTCTGTCTCTCCCTCTCCCTCCTTCTCCATATATATATATATAAAACTTCCCTCTCAATATCTTTCCATTTCTGTCAACAAAATAAATTTAAAGAGAAAAAATTCTAATATTCAATATAGTTTCATAACTATATATATATATATATGTGCATACAATTCATTAAACCAACCAATGTAGTTCAAATTTTCTTTAATTTAAACTTTTAAAATTTAATAGTTTTGAGGCAAACACAGATATACAAAAAATAAACATTCATTTTACTCCTTCTCCAAGTTTCATTGCACAAACTCTGACTTCATAACTACAATGAACTACTAAGAAGACATACCAGGAGAGTTCCCAGTTTGTATATAAAAACAAGTACATTTTTCTCTCAGGAATAGAAAAATCCAGGACAAAATACAGCAATTTCAACTAGACCCAAGCAGATGAAGAGAGTGAAGACTGACTTTCCTGGGTCTGAGGCATTTATGCATACTGCATTACTTCTGTATGAAGCTCCCTGGAAATAAAAGTTTTATAACAAACTTTTCAGGCAAATAATTTCTAGGCATCAAACCATGAATGTGACCAGAGACACACTGCAGAGAATAGCTGGTTTCACAACCTCACCAGTGTGTCCTGGAGCCTCACCTCTCCAGAGTCCTACCCCACTAGGGAAAGACAGAGACAGCCTGGGGGTATGAATCAACTTAACAATGCACATGTCAAGCAGAAAAGCAATTAAAGAAGTCAGAACTCCTACCTTCTGCAACCCCAAAACAACTTTGAACCATATCCCCAGTAGGGGAGAAGTGATAAGAGGGCTCTGAACTTCCTTCCACTCAATAAGGTCCCAGAGAGAGAGCATGAAAAAAGAAGAGATATTTGGATGAAATAATAGTGTTATGAGTGGCTCAGAGGGGAAGAGAGGATTGGACCTGGAAGACAAAGGGGGAATTTATGTACAAATGTAGACAGATAGCTGTATAGATGACAGTTAACCCATGTCTGCAACCTTGGGAGAATTGTGGTGGTTTGCAATGGAGGGATTGAAGATTCAGAACTCTGGTGGTGGGAATGGTGTGGAATTATACCCCTGTTGACATGTAATTTTGTAAATCAATATTGAATCCCTAATTTACAGAGAGAATGGCTGTTCTCTCACAGTGCATGTGTGTCCATTAACCAGAAGGGGGAGTTCAGGGACTGCTCCCTGGCTTTTACTGGGCTTCAGTGAGGACAGCAAAATTCTTACCAAAGTCCTGGTTTGTGGCTGGGTTCTGTATTCATAATGAAAACTTAGTAGCTAATTTCCTGTCTAGCCTGGCAGTGTCCCTTGAACAGAATTGTTTATGAGGCCTCAATAGGTGCTTCCTACCAGGGTTCTTCCAATAGGTGAAGCAAATCTTCAGTGAAGATGTGAAGGTGTGAAGGTGTGACGCTGACTTCAGTGACAGTGTTCACAGAAGAACCAGGACAGTCACTGATGAAAACTATTTGCATATGCAGTCCCTCCTCTGGCATAGGGGAGACATAAAAGAAGGTCAGGGACAGTCCAATCCCACACTGGGAATAGCAGAACTGTGCAACCATGCTCTGGACCCCTGTCCTCCTCACCTTTCTCATTCATGGCACAGGTAACTGAACCCTGGAACTAGGGAATGGGCCCTGGAAATATGTATGGTGTCCTCTTGAGACCATCTTTTTGTTCTAAATGAAAGAATCATGAAATCATCATCATTGCTGTGTCTCTTTCACTTGCAGGATCCTGGTCTCAGTCTGTGCTGACTCAACCAGCCTCAGTATCTGGGACCCTGGGCCAGAGAGTCACCATCTCCTGTGCTGGAAGCAGCAATGACATTGGTGGTGGCAACAGTGTGAGATGGTACCAACAATTCCCAGGAACTGCTCCTAGAAGCATTATATATTATAATGATAAAAGACCCTCAGGGGTCCCTGACAGATTCTCTGGCTCTAAGTCTGGCAGCTCTGGCATCCTGACCATCTCTGGGCTCCAGACTGAGGATGAGGCTGATTATTACTGTCAGTCTTGCGATGATAGTCTCAAGGCTACCCAGTGCTCCAGGCTCATGAGGAAGTAAGACAAAAACTCCCTTTCTCTTCTGTCTAAGAGCATGAATACCCAGCAACTGCTGCTTATTCCGAATCTGTTCATCTCACTACTTTTTAAAAAAAGTCTAGGAAGCAAACATTAATTGTCACATAGAAGCCTGATATCACAGAACGACTCTAGAAAGTTAAGCATCAGACTAGAGTTGCTTTCACCAAACAAACCATCAGGGTCCAGTGTTGGTGAGATGTCAGATCCTGGAGGATTCCTAATCTGGGATTATATAAACAAATTATAAGAAAGTTTTCTTGTATAGTAACATTTTATTTATCCATGTTTGTACTGAGACTAAGCATAGCCTAAACTAACAAAAATAATATTGACCATAGAAGAATAGAAAGAAAAAATAATGAATTTTTAGACTAATATCAAAAGGAAATGAAAACTCACAGTGGAATATATATATATTTGAGACCATCATAAATATAACTATCACAAGTCAGGTCATATACAATGAGTACATAGTTTCTCACATGAGAGCCTTATAATAAAAAAAAAAAATGTTGAACTATAAGGATGAAAACCTTAGAACTTTAAACACATATGAACCAAAAGTGTTCCCAGGGAAAGTGAAGGTCTTAAATTGGGTTCACTTTGGAGATGTTAATGCCCCCAAGTTCCTGGTATAAGAAATCTCACAGGTGGCACTGGGAGGTGGGTTCCCAGTTGAGTGCACACATTATCATTCACAAGGACCCAGGTTCAAGTCCCCAGCCCCCACCTGCAGAGGAGAATCTTCAGAAGGATGAGTAGTGCTGCAGATGTCTCAGTCACTGCTCTCAATTTATATCTGTCGTATCAAATCAAATAAATAAATAAATATAAAAATGAAAAAAATTGAAAAAGGTCACATAAATTAAAATATCTGATAGCGTAATGACTATACTATTTAGTAGTTTGAAATCAATAGTGATCTGGATAAAATTAATATTCTTGGGAGTTGGGCAGTAGCACAGCAGGTTAAGCGCAGGTGGCGCAAAGCTCTAGGACTTTCAGAAGGATCCCGGTTCGAGCACCCAGCTTCCCACCTGCAGGGGAATCCCTTCACAAGTGGTGAAGCAGGTCTGCAGATGTCTATCTTTTTCTTCCCCTCTTTGTCTTCCCCCCTCTCTCCATTTTTCTCTGTCCTATCCAACAACGACATCAATAACTACAACAATAAAGTAAAAAGGGCAACAAAAGGGAATAAATAATTAAATATTTTTTTTAAATTAATATTCTTGTCTAAGTAGGTATAGCTACTAAGAAACAATGGTCAAGTTCATGATATCAATTTATTTCTAATATATATTTGTAATTTCATAAGTAACCACTTTTTCTAACAGACTGTTTTGGCCTGGCCATTTTCATATAAAATATATTTATTAAAGGTAATTTTCACTCCTCTTTCAATGACCAGGTATACTCATGGGATAACTGGGTGCCTGGATGCAAAAGATGAGGGTCAGGGATGGAACAAGAGGATGAAAGAATCCCAAAGACTTGGGGAGACTGCAGTGCATGTTTAAATATCTGCTCTCCATAAGAGACCTTCCCCTGGTTTCAAACAAGTTCTGACCCTACACAAGAGGCCAGAAACTGGAGGAAAAAAACACACACAAAGATAGTCACACACAAAGATTTGAATGGGGTCCTCAATATTTTCATAGGCTCTTTATTGAGAGATAATCATTGAAAGACTGAGAGCAGGGCTCTGAAATGTCAGACAGCACAGGGATATGAGAAACCCTTCAGACATTCATACTGGAAATAGAGTAAGTTGAATGGTTTATCAGAACATGGGAGAAGCTCTGACAGTCAGATGAGCAGAGTGAGGCACTGGCACTCAGAAACTTGAAATGAAGCAGGCATTGCAGCAAGGAGGGGTAAGGACCAAGGAAAGTATAGACGGAGGGTGGGGAGTACAACGCTGACATAGTCTGCTAATCCTACGATGATCCTGTGAATAATTACACATGAACATTCAACTCTTTACTTTAAAAAAAATCCAAGAAAGATAACTACTGTCAAATCTTGTGAGACAAGATCAGGGGGCCTCAGAGCACTGTGCTAGGACAAAGAGTCCTGTATTAGGAAAAGCAGATGATAGAAACAAGTGGCAGCTTGTTGGAGAATAGATGTGCTGTACTGGACTATGCAAGTCTCTATTGTATGTCATTACACAGTCCTGTAGCTGAGAAGTTTGAGAGTCATTATGATGTGTTCAATTTGTTGTACAGTAAAATAAGTCAACTTAAATATTTATCTATATATATATATGCACATATAGATATATTTAAAATAAATTGGAAAATAAAGTTGAAATCATTTTCGCGTGTTGGAATCTACTGCGTGCAATATAATAGTTGAAGAGGCAGTCGGTGCTGGTGCACCCGGTTGAGCACACATATTACAATGTAGGAGGACCCAGGTTTGAGCCCTGGATCCCCACCTGCAGGGGGAAAGCTTTATAAATGGTGAAGCAGTGTTGCAGGTGTTTCTCTATCTCTCTCTTCCCTCAATTTCTCACTGTCTTTATTAAACAAATAAGTAAAAATAATAATAAATTAAAACAATTAGTTCAAGAAGAGTAACATTTTATATTATAAATTGTATACCACTGAATGATTTAGTAATATATTCTCTGAGATATAACTTGCAAAAATTTTAGTTACTACATACATATAAAGCCCATTGACCAAATTTCATACTAAAAGCAGAAATCATTCCAGTCTTCAACACTGGTTATATATTCACAAAACTAGAAATAAAAGCATAAGTGTGGAAATAAATACAATGACCTTAGGAACAACAAAGACTGCAACGTCAAGAATTTAAGGCTGCACTGAGGTTGGGCCATGTGATTTGATGGTGGCACTGTCCTGTGATACATACCCAGTTGGTCAGAGAGAATATTTACCTAGAGGAATTTGGGTCTGGGGACTGGGCTCACTGATGGGATCTATAAACCTATGTCCCTTTGGATGTGAGCTTCTGCTGAGCATGTCCTTTTATATGGTCACAATAGTTTTCCTCCCAGGACCCTGCTAAGGGCTGCAGCAAACTCCTCAATTTGGGCTGAGAGCTAAGCTTTAGCACCAGCACTAAGGGAGGAGTTGAGTCTTCATCAGATGAAAGCATATTTGCATATCTAGTAGAGTGGAGGGAAGAAAAGGAGAGCTGGACAGCCCTGCCCCAGTGTGGAGTTAGGGAGCTGTGTGCATCATGGACTGGACTCCTCTTCTCTTTGTGTTCCTCTCTCACTGCACAGGTAAGGAAAAGCTGTGGGGACAAAAGGCACCACCTGTCCTGTGAGAATAACTGTGGATCAGATGTCTAAGAACTTTTACCTCTATCTCTGTCCCATCAGCTGAGGATGTCTATTTTTTCAGGTTCCCTCTCTCAACTTGTACTGACTCAACCTCCTTCCCTCTCCACATCTCCTGGATCCACCGCCAGACTCACCTGCACTCTGAACAGTGGCAACAGTATTAGTAACTATGTGATTCGCTGGTACCAGCAGGTGCCTGGGAGTCCTCCAAAGTATCTCCTATCCTACAAATCAGACTCAGATAAGCACCAGGGCTCTGGGGTTCCCAGCCGCTTCTCTGGATCCAAAGACACCTCAGCCAATGCAGGGCTTCTGCTCATCGCTGGACTCCAGCCAGAGGATGAGGCTGACTATTACTGCAGCACATGGCATAGCAGCAGTAGTAGTTACACAGTGCTCTAGACCATTGGAGAAGTGAGACTAAAACTTCCCTTTGTGCCAACTCTTTGTATTAGTGATTTAATAATGATTAGCAAAATTGTAGGATAACAGTGGTACAATTCCATACAGTTCCCACCATGAGAGTTCTGTATCCCATCCCTTCCTTTGGAAGTTTCCCTATATTTTATCCTTCTGGAGGTATGGACCAAATTCTGTATGGGATGCAGAAGGTGGGTGGTCTGACTTCTGTAATTACTTCTCCCCTGAACATGGACATTGTCAGGTCGTTCCACACGCTCAGCCTGTCTTCTTCCTTTCCCTAGTGGAATTGGGCTTTGGGGAGTGTTTCACCTTTTTTTTTAAATTTTTATTTATAAAAAAGGAAACACTGACAAAAACCATAGGATAAGAGGAGTACAACTCCACACAATTCCGACAGCCAGAACTCCGTATCCCATCCCCTCCCCTAATAGCTTTCCTATTCTTTTTCCCTCTGGGAGTATGTACCAGGGGTCTTTAAGTTTCTTCCTACAGATAGGGACTAGGATTTGAACCAGGGCCCTTGGACATTGTAATGTGTGTGCTCAACGAGGTGTGCCATTTCCTAGTGCCTCATCTTAAGACATTCTTAACTTTCAGTCCTACAGAAACTCTATTTATGTACAACAATAGACTGGATTCACTGAGAGCACATTTTTTTCAAACCTAGTTATGATCATTAAATTTTGTTTGTCTGTTTGTTGTGTTGTCACTGGGGTATTGTGGCTCCTATGGACAGTTTTTCAGAGATAGAAATAGGAGATACAGATAGAGAGAAAGATATCACCACATCAAAGCTCCCCTCCATGCAGTAGGGGGAGGGCCTGAACCTGAGTCATGCCCATAACAAAACAAGTGCACTTTCCAATTCAGCCATCTAATCAATTATTAGTCCTTACTTATTTTTTTCCACCAGAGCAAAGTTCAGCTCTGTTTTATGCAATGCAGGGGACTGAACCTGGAACTTTGGAGCCTTAGCATGAGAATCTTTTTGCATAACCTTTATGCTATCTACCCCCACCCAGTCATTACATTTTTAAAGAAAAGGCATTAACACCATACACCACTACCTCTTTGTTATATAAAGAAATATAACCAATGATAAGAATTAAAATAGATTATAGAAATAAATACTTTATTGGGTTCAGTATTTCTGTCTTATATTATTCTTAAGGAAATATGCACCAAATGTCAGCATAGAAGATTACCAACACAACTAGGAAAAAATATTACAAACAATAATTAACAAAGTACATAAAACAATAAATTTGACTTCACCAGAGAAAACACATTTTAAAAATGTGCATTTTTATTAAGTGAGTGAACTATCACTTGTGCTACCTAATACCTACAGTTAGCATCCTCTGCCAAAAGGTGGAGCTGTGACTCTTCATAGCAGTGAGCAAGAGAGTTAAAAATAATTAGTGCTTCCAAATTAAGGGTCAAGGGCCCAGAGTCACTGTTCTGTGAGCCAAATTAGATGTTATAACAGGTGCTTCCTCCCAAGGGGCAGACTAAGAGCTGAAATTCACTCTAGTGTCTCTATGAAGCTCCTCCTAAGCCAAGAATTCAGATGGCTCCAAAGATGGTGATGGTATAAGGTTTATATTTGCATAACCCATCACTCAACTCACTGTCCCTCAAGAAGCTAAAGAGGAGATAAAGGAGACATCAGAGTCTGGCACCAGTTGAAAGCTGAAAAGCCTATGGTTGTGTGTTCTTTGTAGTCTGGGCTTCCCTCACCCTTCTCACTAAAGGTGTAGATTACCTGAAGGCAGAAATCAGGAAGTGCAGAGGGATTAGCAGCTCCCACACATCACACATGTGTATCCCCTCCAACAAGCCCTCACCTGCACCTGCTTTTAACAAGTGCCTCAGTCAGCTTATATAACTCAGGTCCTCTCTACAAGTGTCTCCCTGAAAGCCTTGGTCAAGCTTGCCTACACCTGAGTACCAATCCAGCTAGGAATGGCCATTTCAGAGACTTGGCGGGGGGGGGGGGGGATTCCTGAGGTGAACGGACACACCCATATAAAGTTAGATTCAGTAAGGACACACAGCTGATTCATGAAGCTGGAGTTTGGCCGGGATTATGTCTGACAATCCAGTGCACCCAAGTAGAGGTCAGTACTGATCACTGTTGTGGCAATAATCATGTGACCCACAGTGATGACTCAGAGTTAAGGGGTCAACAACTTCTCCTGACCTTCCCTCTCCCTACAGCCTCCCACTGCCCTAATAGTACTCATTTTTGACATCTTCCTTTATTCCAGCTCTTTCAGTTCCAGATTCAGCTCTGAGGCTTGTTGGAGGTTGTACACCACACTGGTCTTGATCCACAGAAAAATCTGCCCTAGCTTTAAGTGTCCTTAGTCTCTTCATGGAAAATTACTGATCTCAATGGACATGTCTCATTGATAGCAGGGCCTACAGGGTTTTAGGTTCCAGATTGGAGATTTGTTTACTGGTGCACAAACACTATCATCCTCTCCTCTATTTCTTAAATCCTTGTTTAACATTTGGGAGCTGCACTCATGGAGCAAGATTGACCTGGAGCTCATGCTCTCCACCACCTCCATGGAGATAAGGTTTCAGTTAATGCATCCACGTGAATGGGATAAAGACCATCTTGACACTAATGAAAGCATGGATGGTCAAGTTTGTTGTACTACTTTGTATAAATGGGTTTGGTATGTATGGGTTTCTACTTCCTTCTGCAGTTTAAAGGTGGCCAGACAATGACTCACCAATAGAAAGCATACATTAACATGCATGAGAGGGAGTCCAGTGGTAGAGCAGCGGGTTAAGCGCACCTGGCATGAAGCGCAAGGACGGCATCAGGATTCCTGTTCGAGCCCCCAGCTCCCCACCTGCAGGGGAGTCACTTCACAGGTGGTGAAGCAGGTCTGCAGGTGTCTATCTTTCTTTCCCCTTCTCTGTCTTCCCCACTATCTCCCCATTTCTCTCAGTCCTATCTAACAATGACAACATTGATAACAACAACAATAACTACAACAATAAAAAGGGCAACAAAAGAGAGAATACATAAATAAAGTTTAAAAAATAATAACATGCATGAGAATGCAAGTTTGACACCCCCCCCCAGGTCTCCCTGCCTTCAGGGAGGAAGCTTCATGAGCAGTGAAATAGTGCTACATATGTCCTTGCCTCCTTATATATATCTCTTTCTCTACCTCTCTGTCTCTTACCTTCTATGCAAAATGGCCAACAGGAATAGTGAAGCTGTGCAGGTACCACATTCCAGCAATAATCCTGTAGGAAAAAAAAATGTTTTGGTCCATGTGGAAGGTGGAAAGTTTTGAGAAATCATTCATTCCAATCAAGGCAGCTGGAGATGTCAAGGAGAGGTCCCTCTACACTAAAGGACTGTCAATAGCCCAGACCTAAATTGAATGAGCATAGTGAGAAAAACAGGAAAGGCTCTGGAAGATTTGCCTAACATTTAAGCCTATAAAGTGATAAAATGGATTTTAGTGGGAGTCGGGCGGTAGTGCAGCGGGTTAAGCGCAGGTGGCTCAAAGCATAAGAACTGGCGTAAGGATCCCGGTTCAAGCCCCTGGCTCCCCACCTGCAGGGGCGTCGCTTCACAGGCGGTGAAGCAGGTCTGCAGGTGTCTATCTTTCTCTCCCCCTCTCTGTCTTCCCCTCCTCTCTCCATTTCTCTCTGTCCTATTCAATAATGACGAAAGTAAGAATAATTACAACAATAAAACAACAAGGGCAACAAAAGGGAATAAATAAAGAAATATATATATATATATATATAAATGGATTTTAGTCTAGAAGTCTATTTTATCACTTTACAGGCTTAAATGCTATTATTCATATAATATGTCAACTTTTCCTATTAATATCTGAGATTGTTTATCTTTTTTTTCTTTTTTAATATATGAGAATTTTTGAACTTACTCAATTTTCTTTTCCTTTATTGGGGGATTAATGGTTTAC
This sequence comes from Erinaceus europaeus, assembly GCF_950295315.1. Taxonomy (NCBI): domain Eukaryota; kingdom Metazoa; phylum Chordata; class Mammalia; order Eulipotyphla; family Erinaceidae; genus Erinaceus; species Erinaceus europaeus. The sequence goes on from NC_080167.1 coordinate 22,151,407, forward strand.
AGTCAACAGTAAAATACAGTCATTTGTGCATGTGTAACATTTCTCAGTTTTCCACATAACAGTTCAATCCTCCCTAATTTTTCCTCTACCATCATGTTCCAGGACCCGAACCCTCCCCCCAACCCCAGAGTCTTTTACTTTGGTGCAGTATGCCAACTCCAGTCCAAATTCTACTTTGTGTTTCCCTTCTGTTCTTATTTTTCAACTTCTGTCTATGAATGATATATCATCCCATATTCATCCTTCTCTTTCTGACTTAATCTCACTTAACATGATTTGTTCACACTCCATCCAAGATGAGGTGACGAAGGTGAATCCACTATTTTTAATTGCTGAGTAGTATTCCATTGTGTATATATGCAACTTACTCAATCACTCACCTTTTGTTGGACACTTACTCAGTTTTCAAAGTGTTTACTAAGAGTGGTTCCTACACTCAGTTAAGTCCTATTTCCCTAGAGAAATGCAGTTGAACAGGATCTTAAATTCAAGGGCTATAGAATAGTTATTTACCCAGCAAATATGACTCAAGTCAAGTATGATACCTTCTCTTACACAGCTGGAAATATCAGATATTCAAAGATAACTTGATTCCTAATATTTTCAGACTTAAAGTAATTATAGCTCACAAGAAAATGGTCAAAAGAATAGTGGTGATTTATTTTCAATAGGCGCATAGAGTTCTTGAATGTGGTTTTATATACATTTGTTTCCCTTAATTGGGAGACAATTCTTGAGGGACTAATAACAAAAATCTAAGATGTCACTCATCACATAGATATGAAAAACTGTTTCTATTATAGTGAAGTAAATAAATTAGATAAATGGTGAATTCAAGCATAGGAAAACCTTTAATGGGCAGATAACCAGGGATGGAATCTTTCACTCTGGAATGGGATCAGGGAGATTGTGGACACAATGTGGGTTATTCAGTGTTCAAATCCTCTGGCTGTTACTTCTTAGTGAAAAATTCTAGAGAAAAACCTATCCCTCTTATTGAAAAAAGATTGCTAGTTGTTGTGAATTCTGTGGAAAGAAGAGAGGATTCTCCACTGGAAGGACTGGATGAGAGATGGCAACGTATGACTGAGAATCAATGTGTCAGAGGGACTCTGTTCTCCTACCATATGGCATTACTCAGCACTGTGTCTGCAAGCCTCATGATTCATTAAAAATCTCATCACTGTGTCACTTAGTAAAATAAGTTAAATTAGAAAAAATAATAAATTACACCCGAAAACATTTTGAGAGTGTTTGAAATCTGTTTTAACTTGTAATAGTTTAGGGACACTAATGTGTGTGGGGGTGTGTGTGTGTGTAATTGTATACCATTGAGTGGTTAATGTTGTTTAATGCAATGTATTCTCTGAGAGGCAACATCTGTAATTGTCATTATTGCAGGTTTATAAGACCCTTTCATGCTAAGAATGAATTGCACGACAGTATTCAGCACATAATTGTGTATTCTAAGTACTTAAAGAAAGTATGAGGGAGTCAGGCAGTAGCACAGTGAGTTCAATGCACATGGCACAAAACACAAGAACTGGCATAAGGATCCCGGTTTGAGCCCCCAACTCTCCACCTGCAGGGGGTCGCCTCACATGCGATGAAGCAGGTCTGCAGGTGTCTTTCCCCCTCTCTATCTTCCCTCCTCCCTCAATTTCTCTCTGTCCTATCCAACAACAACATCAATGGCAACAATAACCATAACAGCAACAACAAGGGCAACAAAATGGGAAAAAATGGCCTCCAGGAGCAGTGGATTAGTGGTGCAGGCACCAAGCCCCAGAGATAACCCTGGAGGCAAAAAAAAAAAAAAAAAAAAGAAAGAAAGAAAAGAAAAAAGAAAGTATGACTGTTGAAGAGGGCCAGGATCTACAGAATGTTCTGGACTTGGAGATTGCATTCAGTGTGTGTCCTGTAATCAGAAGGTGGCAAGTGTGATTTCCCTGTGGTCCCTACTCAGCTGCTCATTGTGATTCCCAGGGGTCTGAGTCAGAGACTGAGATCACTGATGTTGACTCAACAGCTCTGCCCTCTCTGGTTTGGCTCAGGGAATCACCTGTGTATGCATGGCTGTATGGTGTCAGGACTCTGTCTCCTACCATGTGACATTATTCAACAGTTTCTACAAGCCTTACAATTCATTAAAAAAAATCCTATCACAGGGGGCAGGCGGTAACGCAGCAGGTTAAGTGCACATGGCACAAAGCACAAGCACCAGTGCAAGAATTTCAGTTTGAGCCCTGGCTCCCCAACTGCAGGGGAGTCGCTTCACAAGTGATGAAGCAGGTCTGCGGGTGTCTATCTTTCGCTCTCCCTGTCTTCTCCTCTTCTCTCAATTTTTCTCTGTCCTATCCAATAACAGCAACAGCAATAACAACAACAATGATAAACAATAAACAGCAAGAGCAACAAAAGGGCAAAAAATAGCCTCCAGGAGCAGTGGATTCATAGTGTAGGTACCAAGGCCAAGAGATAATCCTGGAAGCAAAAAAAAAAAAAAAAATCCTATCACTGTGGCACTTAGTAATGTAAGTTAACTTAGGAAAAACTTAATAAATTATAGCATAAAACTGTTGGTGTTTCTTCCTTGGACATTCCTCAAGGTCTCCCTTCTCAGACTGAGTGTGAGTTGAGCTTCAATACTTGGCTCAAAGAGGGGCTGAGCAGTCACTGGATGAAAACTCATTTGCATGAAGTTTCGCTTCTGCGGAACAGGGAGAAGAAAAGGAGGCCTGGGGCAGACATGCACCATTGTGGAATCCAAGAAACTGTGCATCATGGACTGGACTCTTCTCCTCCTCATGCTCCTCTCTTACTGCACAGGTAGGAACAGGAGTTGAAGACAAAGGACAACCCCCCAACATGTGATAGTCTTTGCCTTAAAATATGAGCTTTATGTCTGTCCCTGCCTATCACTCACGTGCCTCTCTCTATGTTTGCAGGTTCCCTCTCCCAGCCTGTGCTGACTCAGCCACCCTCCATCTCTGTATCTCCTGCATCAACAGTCAGACTCACCTGTTCCATGAGCAGTGGCTATAATATTGGTGACTTTTGGATTAGGTGGTACCAACAGAAACCAGGGAACCCTCCTAGGTATCTCTTATATTACAAATCAGAATCAGATAAGCACCAAGGCTCTGGAGTCCCCAACCGATTCTCAGGATCCTCAGATGCCTCTGCCAATACAGGACTTCTGCTCATCTCTGGGCTTCAGACTGAGGATGAGGCTGACTATTACTGTAATACATGGCATGGCAATAGTAAAAGTTACACTGTGCTCCAGAGTCACAAGGAAGTGAGACTAAAACCTCCCTTGAGCCACTCCACCTGATGCAGTCATCTTACTCTGAACAGGGACAAATAACTACTCTGGGTAACATCTGTGTCACATCTTTAGATAGTTACTGCTCTGTGAGACCATGTACACACATCTTCCCATTAGTTTACAAGTCATTACCTTCACCCTGGTGTCTACATAGACATAAATTGGTTCTTAAATGTATCACTTCTAGGAGATGATGGATAAAGGAGATAATTGCACCTTCCATACACAGCCCAGGGTCAAGGTCTGATTCAGAGACATGTGTGGTATGGGTGTTGCTGAGCATTAGCAGGCCCTGCTGCCACAAGTCATACCTTGATGACTAGCATGTGGGGTCAGGCTGCAGTGCACGCAGCAAGTGCACTTATTACCATGCTCACAGATCCTGGTTCAAGTCCCCGGTCCCCACCCACAGAAATGAAACTTCACAAGTGGTGAAGCAGTACTGCAGGTGTCTCTTTCTTTCTCCCTAACTCTCTCCCACTGTCTTCTCAATTTTTTATTAATCCAATATTTATTTATTAAAATATTTTCTTGGTTTATTTCCTTTATTGGATATAAACAGAAATAAACCAAAATGGAAAGAATAGTGAGAGTAATGGAGAGTAAAAGAGAGACACCTGCAGCACTACTTCACCATTTGTGAAGCAGGGGATCAGGGACTTGAAACCAGGTCCTTCCTTGCATATGGTACCATGTGTTCTCAACCTAGTGTGCCACCACCTGACCCCCCCAATGTCTACCTGTCTTGTCAAATGAAAAAGAGAGCAGTGGATTTGTTGTGTGGGCATAGAGCCCCAAAGATAACCCTAGTGAGGAAAGAAAACCTTCCATATGACTATTTACAGCAACTCTTCTTATCTTATTTAAATATTCTTAGCACTTTGGTTAGTTTCTTGGATCATAAATAGTTTAAAAGAGGTACCAGGGTTTCTCATGATATGACCTAATATAGACAGGAGAATGATATGTACCAGAATCCTTGGAATACACAGAATTTTCAAGAATATTCCCAACTAGGTGGCTATTTCAGCATGACTTTAATGACACCATGAATGAAGGGCGTTTGTTAGTACATAAGAGATTCACCCAAAACCTTTCTACCCAAAGCTTTATCTTCCATAAGAGAAGCTGCTGTTGTCCAATAGTCCCAGGCCTGTATAAAAAATTGTCCTCTGGCATTTAGAAAACTTGTTTCTTTTTTCTTTTCTTTTCCTTTATCCCTCCCTTTCTTTCTTTTTGAAAACCAGTTTCAAATCAGCCCACTATCATTGTCTCCCTGCAGTCCCATATGGAATCCGTACAAAGAACACTAAACAAACTGCCTTGCATTTCTTGTCTCCACTATTCATCCTTTCTCATTATTGTTATTATGGCAACATTTTCATAGTCACACAAAAGTGAAGGTAACCAACTGTCTGTGCAGATAACCATATAGATCATTTTCCATTAACACCACAGCATGGAATCAACCTAAATGTCTGACAAAATAGACAAGTTTTCACACTGAAATGTCATTAAAAGTTCAGATGAAGAAACCAAGAATGCACATAAGCATTTCCATGTATTACAAGTTATTGTTGCTAATTATAATGCCTGAAAAGTTAGAAGATATAAATTTCCAGGACTTGCTACTGTTATATTTATTCTGAATGTCCTGATTCTAGTAGAATGTAACATTCTGTAATAAAATAACATTTTCACTGCCATTTTTCAAAAAAAGTGTGCTATGCTCATTGGCTTTCAAGAAAGAAAAATTGAGGTAGTTTTTACTTACATATTATCTTCCACTGGGTTAAACAACCAATTTGTTAAGTACCAGAAGGTAGATATCAGAGTACAGCTGACTAGAGATTCCATGAAGAAAGCCCTTTGACAAAAACAGGGATATTTGCAGTACACATCAGGGACATCACAACATCAATGACTAAGGGCTGCATGTGTGCCAAAAGTTAGCCCACATTCAGATAACCCATCTTGATAACAAAACAGCAGCACCATAGCTTATACCATGTTTGAAGAATTGGCATTATGAACTTCAACTTTCATCAGTCACATTCTACACATACAGAAAAGCTCCCAAAAGAGATGAATTAATGTGGTAAGTAGAGACAAAAGTCTTTCTTGATTCTCCCAATGTACAGATAATATATTGATAAACAAAATATAAATCATGATGAAGATAGATAGCTATGGATAGAGAGATAGTTTGTTTCTGTAGAGTAACAAGAAAATCCTTGTGGTAAAACAGTAATTTATATTAATGCTCAAGATATTCTGTGCATCAACTGTACCTTTAAACATCTGTAGATAATTTTTTAATTTAAATTTTGAGCCTAAAAATATAATCATGTGGTTTACATATGCTTAATAATATGCATGAAAATAGGAGAGGTAGAGATTATAATCAAATAAGAGATGAAAAATTACTGTTAAGAAATTCTAGTTATCATCTACTATTGTTAATACAGATACTTTAGCTCACAAAACTAGCAACAGTTGAGTTTTGTTGCCTAACTCAACTAGGAATAGCAAAGAACATCACCGGAGAATGCAACAAGGCAAGATTAGGGTAACTCCAGGAATCCACCAAACCACAGGTGAGTGAAAACGTGTGGGTCATAGACAGAGGGACTTAAGGGGAGATTCCTGGGACTGAAAGTTCATACCTACTCAGAAGGGGCTAGTACCAGTCCAATCTTCTTCTTCTAGCGTTTGCCCTTCTTCCATAGCCAGTTAACAGCGTCAGGTTGAGTCTGATGTAAAGTTTCGAGACCTCCTTTGAATCTAGAGAGGTGGCAGTCATTGACTATGTGGGTCATTGTCTGTAGCTGCAGGGGTAGTTCGGGTCGTCTCTGGCTCACCAGTCCAATAAGTCTGCCAGTTGAAACACCATCTCCAGTCAGCTTTATCAACAAAGACTGCTGAAGGGAGGAAATTTTAAGCCAATCTACAACTGTGGGTTTCCTCTGCTGTTACCCCTCAGGGGGCTATAAAAGCAGCAAGGAAGCCCTATACTGACATGGGCGGGCGGGGGTGTTGGCGAGAGCTGGGCCAGGTGACTCATGAGAAAATCTACACTCTCAGTAGTCAGGAGCTGTGGCTATATTCCCCACTCTCTTAGCATAAATGACTCCATCTTGACCTGAACCTGAACCTGAACCTGTGCAACCGCTTTACTTGCCAACAAAAAGTAGATCTTAGAGTTTTGAAATTATTGATTAATCATTGATTGTGGATTGTTTCCATAACAGGTTGTCCTGACCACAGTAACAGACCACCCTGATGTTTGGCTTCTGTGACCAAGCTTGCTTCCTGCACCTGTTTCTATAAATTATTGAGCTCGGGGATGCACTCTGAGCAGCGCTTTATCTGTGGGTGTAGTTGCAGGCTGGCTAAATACTCTTAAATTTGGCTGAACTTGGGTGGTCTCTGACATGTACGTCATAACACCTTTTCACATTGTTCTCATGATAAATTAGGAAACAGTAAACAATTCCCTCAGAAATTAGGAGATAGAAACACAGGGTCACAGAGCTCCAGCAAATGGTGAGGTGGAGAATAGGCTCAAGACTTTGGACCTTCAGGGCACAGGAGTTGCTTTGCATAACCACTGTGCTAACTATCCTCCACCCTGTTTAATCTCTTGATCACAAGTGAGTGACTAAGATAAACAATCTACTTATACTTAAAAAGCCCTCAGGCTTCCATAGCCAGAAGGGAACATAGAAAAAATAAAAGGGTTTAACAGCTACTGTGCTTCACCTCAGGGATTGAGATAACATTAAAAGAACTATTTAAAAATAATAATAATAAAATAAATAAAGGGGCTGGGTGGTGGTGCACCTGGTTGAGCACACGTATTACAATGTACAAGGACCCAGGTTCGAGCCCCCGGTCCCCACCTGTAGGGAGAGAGCTTTTCGAGCAGAGAAGCAGTGCTGCAAGTGTCTCTCTGTCTCTCTCCTTCTCTGTCACCCCTTTGCCTCTTGATTTCTGGCTGTCTCTATTCAATAAATAAAGATAAAAATGTTTTAAAAATTAAATAAAAAATAAGAACAACTATTAATTTCCAAAAATGTGAATTCTTTTTTATTTTTCATCTTTTTTTTTTTTTTTTTTTGCTTCCATGGTTATTGCTGGGGCTTGGTACCTGCACCATGAATCCACGGCTCCTGGAGGCCATTTTTTCCCTTTTGTTGTCCTTTTTTTTTTTTAATCATTGTTGTGGTTATTATTGTTGTTGTCGTTTTTGTCATTGTTGTCGTTTTGTTGAATAGGACAGAAAGAAATGGAGAGAGGAGGGGGAGGCAGAAAGGGGGAGAGAAAGATAAACACCTGCAGACCTGCTTCACTGCTTGTGAAGTGGGGGGGGGGGGGCTGCAGGTGGGGAGCCAGGGGCTCGAACTGGGATCCTCACACCGGTCTTTGAACTTTGTGCCATGTGCACTTAATGTGCTGTGCTATTACCTAACCCCCAGAACTGTGAATTCTTACTTAGATACAAGTCAATCCAGGCAAGTAAGATTAGTGGGTACTTTAGTTCACAGCTATTATTGTCTATTATTAAGAAAGGGATATCAATATATATCTATTAGTGCTAAAGAGGAGTAAGTGATAAGGGGAAGGTGAGAACTAGTGCATCTGGTTAAGTGCTCATAGTACGAAGCACAAGCAGAGATCATGGTTCTAGCACCCGGCTCCCCACCTGAAGGGGGGAGGCATCACAAGTGGTGAAGCAGGTCTGCAGGTGCCTATCCCTCTCCTCACTCAGTTTCTTTCTGTCCTATCTAATAACATAAAAAAAAAAAATGGCCATAGGAACAATGAATTTGTAGTGCTGGCACCAAGCCCCAGTTATAACCCTGAAAGAAAATAATAATAATAATAGTTTGATCTTTAAACACTTGTCTTACCTGACTTCCATTAGCAGATAACCTCACCAATATGTCCTGAAACCTCACCTCCCCAGAGTCCTATCCCATCAGGGAAAGATAGAAACAGGTTGGGGGTATAGATTAACCTGCTAATGTCCATGTTCAGTGGAGAAGCAATTACAGAAGCCAGACCTTCCAACTTCTGCACCCCATAAAGATCTTTGATCCATACTTCCAGAGGGATAAAAAGTAGAGAAGCTCCCAATGGAGCCATTGGGATACGGAACTCTGTTGGTAGGAATTGTATGGAATTATCCACCCTTTATCCTACAATCTTATCAATCAATATTAAATCACTAATTAAAAAAAAGAATAAGGAACTTAATGGGGCCAGGTGGTAGCACACCTGTTGAGCACACACATTATGATGCACAAGGATCCAGGATTGAGCCCCCATCCCCCATCTATAGGGGGAAAGCTTCATGGACAGTAAAATAAGTCTGTAGGTGTCTATCTCTCTCATTTCTATCCCATTTCCCCTCCCAATTTCTATCCCATTTCCCCTCCCAATTTCTCTCTGTCCTATTCAATAACAAAGAGAAAGAAATATATGGCCACTGAGGATGGTAGATTTGTAGTGCTGGCACTGAGTCCCAATGATAACCCTGGTAGAAAAAAAAAATCCAGTAAAGGTACTACTGACAAATTTCCTGAATAAAGATTAATGAGACCAGTGAATCTACCCTGAGCAAAAGGTTCAGGGCCAGGTGGTGGCGCACCTGGTTGAGCACACATGTTGCAATGCTCAAGGACCTAGGTTCGAGCCCCCAGTCCCCACCTGCAGGGGGAAAGCTTTGTGAGTGGTGAAGCAGGGTTGCAGGTCTCTGTCTCTCCCTTATGCTCGATTTCTGACTGTCTCTATCCAATAAATAAATAAAGATAAAAAAAATTTTTTCAAGTGTTGATCACCACAGTGTATATATAAAAGAAGGTTCTACACTGGGTAGATAGAGCAGATGATATATGCCAATGACTGCTTATCTGAGAATGGACATGCCATACTGGACTTTAATTTTTTTTTTTACAGTATGGTATTATTCAGTAACAGAAAAATAGCTCACTTAGATAGCACTTTGCTTTGTCATGTGTGTAGTCCAGGTTCCAACTCCACCTCCATAGCGATAAAGAAAGTCTTGGTATTGACTTTTTTTCTTTCTCTTTCTCTCTTAATGTGTGTGTTTGTCTCTGCCTCTTTGCATCTATATAAAATAAATAGGAAAATAAAGTACAAAACATTTTTGTATGAGAGTATGGAATCTCTTGCTTACAAAATATTTGTATATTATAAATTGTTTAACACTGAGTACCCTATTACTTGATAAATAACATGTGAACTTGTGAAATACTATGTGATTTTTAGACCCATAGAACAAATTTCATGCCAAGGGTGAAAATCACTCTAGTATTCTGCACATAATTGTGTGTTCATATACCTAGAAATGAAAATATGAGTGTTTGAATAAAGACAGTGACCTTAGGAATAAGAAAGATTCTGAAATCTCAAGACTTAGAGCCTATGTTGAAGTTGTGCCCTGTAATTAGACAGTAACACTGTGGGACTGCTCCCATGGTCCCTACTCACTATTCAAGTGGATCATTCACTCAGAGGAACTTGGTCCTGGGGGCTGGGCTCACTCATAGGACTGGAGCAGCTATGTCCTCTCTGGTGTGACAGAGTCCTCTGAGCATGGCCTTTTATATGGTTTCAGCATACTCCCCCAAGAACTGAAGCAAACCTCTATGTTCCTCTTGTGCTGAGAGCTCAGCTCCGGCACAAGGACTCAGGGAGTGTCTGGGTCCTCATTGGATGAAAGCATATTTGCATGTCTGGTAGAATGAGGAGAAGAAAAGGAGGGCTGACTGAGCCTTGCCGCACTCAAGGAGCTGTGCGCACCATGACCTGGACGCCTCTCCTCTTTATGTTCCTCTGTCACTGCCCAGGTAAGGACAGGCCTTGGCAGCAAAGGGTGTCCCTTACCCCTGCCTTCCCGCATCCTGTGACAACAACTTTGGGTCAGATCCATGAAAACATTTACCTTTGTCTCTGTCCCATCAACTCTGAGTGTCTATTTTTCAGGTTCCCTCTCCCAACCTATGCTGACTCAGCCATTATCCCTTTCTGGATCTTCTGAATCAACGGCCAAAATCACCTGTACCCTGAATAGTGGTTATAATGTTGGTGGCTATTGGATTCGCTGGTACCAACAAGAGCCAGAGAAATCTCCCAGGTATCTGTTGACTTGCAAATCAGACTCAGATAAGCACCATGGCTCCAGGGTCCCCAGCCGTTTCTCTGGATCCAAAGATCTCGGCAAATGCAGGACTTCTGCTCATCTCTGGTCTCCAGCCTGAGGAAGAGGATGACTATTACTGCAGCACATGGCATAGCAGCAGTAATAGTTACACAGTGCTCTAGACCCAAGAGGAAGTGAGACTAAAACATTTCCTGTGTCTCCCTGACTGGAACAGTCATCCTGCTCTGCTGGCAATAAGTCTAACTTATTAACATCCAGGTCACTTGTTCTGACAGGATCCTCTTGTGAAGACTTGTGGATGTACAACCTTCTCATTTTTCTTATTTTAAAAGTTTTTTTTTTTTTACATATGTTCATAGTAGCACAATTCTTAATAGCCAAAACCTAGAAGTAACCTAGGGGTCCAACAACCAACAGATGAGTGGCTGAGAAAGTCGCGGTATATATACACAATACACAATATTCCACAATTGTGCAATACTACTCAGCTATTAATAATGAACCCACTTTCTCTCACCCATCTTGGATGGAACTAGAAGGAATTATGTTCAGTGAGATAAGCCAGAGAGAGAAAGATGATTATGGGATGATCCTACTCATCAACAGAAGTTGAGAAAGAGCAGAAAGAGAAACACAAAGAAGGACATGGGCTAGATTTGGAGCACTGCACAAAGTAAAAGACTCTGGAAAGGGAAAGGATAGATTTTAAGATCATTTGTAGGCGGGGGAGGCATAGGGACATAAATCTATGGTGGTGGGAACCATGTTACTCTATACCCCTATTAACGTATCAAATAAATAAATAAAAGTTATTTTTTTCTAGCCCTGGTAGATACCTAGACATAAATCAGTTCTTATCCCTCCAGAGAAATGATGTATGAGAAAGGAAACAGTTGTCCTCTCCCATCTCTAGCACAGGATAAAGGTCAAACTCAGAGGAGTGAATTGGGTGATTGTCAGTGGTCATTCAAGTTACTCCAGCTGCTTCCAAGGCTATCTTGTTGAAACATCCATATGGCAGATTAGAGCAACTTTTTTCACACTCATCAACATTAAAAGTAACCTAACATACGTATACGGAAAATGTTACGACCTTTCTGTAAGTGTCCCATGTATCATTCATGAGTTGATTGCCCCTGGTCACTTTTTCATTCAGTGAAAGACAGGGGATAAAGAAACAGAAATAGAATGTGGCCAAGTTGTGGTGCACTGTTTAACCAGACACATTACAGTGTGAAAGGAACTGAGTTCAAGCCCCTGGTCTCCACTTGCAGGGGGGGAAGCTTCACAAATGGTGAAGCAGGGCTGCAAGTGTCTCTCTGTCTCTTGCCCTTTCTACTTCTCCCTCCCCTTTCAATTTCTGTTGTCTCTATCCAATAGTAAATAAATAAATAAATAAATATCACAAAATGAAAAACAAAAATAGAGACAGAGAAAAGGACAGATACCATAACACTAAAATTTCTCCCAGTGCGAGTGATATTCCCTTGTGTTCCAGGTCTCAGACCGAGATCATGTATGACAAAATAGGTCCAACTCCTGGTAGAAATAGCTCCACAGCCACAAAGACACTCTTAAATTCAAATTCTATAGAGACTTCATTTATCCAGGATAGCCAACTTAATTCACTGACTGAAAGCATATTTTTTAGTCCAACTTATGATCATTAAGTGGTATTTATTTGCTTTGTTGTCACTGGGGCTTCATGGATCCAAAGACAGTTTCAGAAAGAAATACAGAGATAGGAATAGGGAGACAGCATAATGGTTATGCAAGAGATTTTCTTGCTTTAGGCTCCAAAGACCCAGGTTCAATTCCCAGAACCACTATAAGACAGAGCTGATCAGTCCTCTCTCTCTCCATGTATAGGTGTGTGTATACATGAATATACATATATACAAATATGTATATAATTTTATTATTATTAAAATATATAAGTTAAATATTAAAAAATAGAAAACCCTATGAGAAAGACAAAAACATATAGAAACAGACATCAAAACTCCCTTCAATGCAGCAGGGGCCAGGGTTGAACTTGGGTCATGCTCATGATAGAACAAGTACACTTTCCCAAAGAGCTATCTTCCCAGTTTGTGAACATTACATTTTAAACAGCATACACCACTACCATTTTTTAATTATTATTTATAAAACAGAGATATTGACAAGACCATAGGATAAGAGGGATACATTTTCACACAATTCCTACCACTAGAACTCCATATCCCATCCCTTCCCTTGATAGCTTCCCTATTGTTTATCCTTCTGGGAGTATGGACCCAGGATCACTATGGGATGCAGAAAGTGGAAGGTCTGGCTTCTGTAATTGCTTCCCTGCTGAATATGGGCATTGAGAGGTCGATCCATACTCCCAGCCTCTCTCTCTTTCCCTAATGGGGTAGAGGGATTTGGGGAGGTGTGACTCTAGGACACATGCTGGGGTCTTCTGCCCAAGGAAGTCCAGTTGGCATCATGGTAGCATCTGAAACCTGGTGGCTGAAAAAGAGTTAAGATATAAAGCAGAAAAAATTATTGACTAATCATAAACCTAAAGGCAAGACTACTGCAGATGAAGATTTGGGGTCTCTGTTTTGGAAAAAGCTAGTAGGTTTATTTTAGGTATACTCACCACCACTATTTTTAAGAAAACAAATTCAACTAATGAGATAAATAAAAATATAGGTGATAAAAATATATACTTACTGGATTCAGAAATTCCATCTTATATTGTCCTTATGCACACCAGAGACTAAAGTTTTAGGTTTGAAGGTTTTCTTATAAATTATTATATTAAATACATGTGTTTGTAAGCTTGGAGGTGATACAGTGGGTAAATATTTGAATTCTAAAGAAGGAGGGTCAAGTTTGATCTCTGGCATCACATATGCCAGAGTGATACTCTTGTTACCTCTGTCCTCCTCGTCGTCCTTTTAACTTCTCCTTCTCATCCTTCCTTTCCCTCTCTCATACATATAATCATCTTTTATTTTTATTTATAAAAAGGAAACACTGACAAAATCATAGGATAAGAGGAGTACAATTCTATACAGTTCCCACCACCAGAACTCTGTATCCCATCCCCTCCCCTGATAGCTTTCCTATTCTTTAACCCTCTGGAAGTATGAACCCAGGGTTATTATGGGGTGCTGAAGGTGGGATGTCTGGCTTCTATAATTGCTTCCCCACTGAACATGGGCATTGGCAGGTTGATCCATACTCCCAGCCTGTCTCTCTCTTTCCCTAGTGGGGCAGGGCTCTAGGGGGGTGGGGTTCCAGGACACATTGGTGGGGTTGTCTACCCATGGAAGTCCAGTTGGCATGATGTTAGCATCTGGAACCTAGTGGCCAAAAAAAAAAAAAAAAGAGTTAACATATAAAGCCAAACACATTGTTGACTAATCATGAACCTAAAGGCTGGAATATTGCAGATGAAGATTTGGGGTTTCTGTTCCGGAGATAGCTAGTAGGCCTATTTTAGTAATATTCCAAAGGGCCCATGACTATACTAGTTTTTTCCTGAGCCTGACATCTCATATGCAGGTAGATTCAAGTTATTGTCTGGGGAGATGATGTCATGGCTGGAAAAAAGGCTAGAAAGCTGGATCAGGGGAGAGAGTAGTTCCCAAATATTGGAAAGATGTATTAATTCTATTGACTGTAAACCCCATCTATTTGATCTGGGGCCCATATTCAGCTTAGGAGCCTGTGTATAAAACTATTTTTAAAAAAAATATTGTGCAGGTGGGGGCCAGGGGCTTGAGCTTTAGTCCTGGGACAAGGTAATATGTTCACTCAACTGGATGCGTCACCTACCATAACAAATATGTTTTTTCCTGCCACCAGGGTTCTCACTGTGACTCCTCACCTACACTGTGAATTCATTGTTCTTGATGGTCATCATTTCCTTTTGAATTTATTGGATAGGAGAGAGAGAAGTTGTGAGAGGAGGAGGCTATAGAGAGGGAAAGATAAAGATAAACACCTACAGACCTGTTTCACTGTTCAAGAAGGGTCCGTCTAGCAGGTAGGAAGTTGAGCTTCGAACCTGGGTCCCTGTGTATATGTGTGGGCTTAGCTGCGTATGCTGCCACCTGGCCCTCCACAACAGACTTTTAAAAAGGCAATTATAGGGAGTCAGGCGGTAGCGCAGTGGGTTAAGTACATGTGGTGCAAAGCACAAGGACCAGCATAAGAATCCTGGTTCGATCCCCCAGCTCCCCACCTGCAGGGGAGTCGCTTCTCAGGTGGTGAAGCAGGTCTGCAGGTGTCTTTCTCTCCCCCTCTCTGTCTTCCCCTCCTCTCTCCATTTCTCTCTGTCCTATCCAACAACAATGACCTCAAATACAACAACAATAACTAAAACAACAAGATCAACAAAAGGGAAAAATAAATACAAATAAATATAAATTTTTTTTAAAAAAAAAGCAATTATAAAACTTATTTCACAATCAATTAAGGACACTATTGAACCAAAGCGTAGAGGAAAAAAAATCACAAGATACAAATAGAAGTCACAAAGCATGCTACACATAAATCATAGAATGAAAATACCCAGTAGATGAAATGAAAAACAAACAAAAAGCCACTTTGGTGGGTCTCAAGAACAGGCAACGCTGAACTATAAATGTCAACACAGAAGATCAACAACACAACTAGAGAAATGTATTACAAGCGCTAGTTGTAAACGTACATAAAACAAAGAATTTTTAACTTGACCAGAGGCAAAACAATATAAATATTCATCTTAATTTGTTGACAGGCAGAGCTAACACTTGTTCTGCCTTATACCTACCATTAGCATTCTCTGTAGGACACCAAAAGGTGGCACTGTGGCTCTTTGTAGTAGTAGTGAGCAAGAGATAAGTAATAATAATTGGCTTAAAAGCACAGGGTGTGGGCTAAATTCCTGCTCAATAAACTAAATTAGATGTTACAGCAGGTGTTTCCTCCCAAGGGGCAAACTCAGAGCTGAAAACTACCCCAGTGGCATGAAGTTCCTCCCTAAGCCAAGAATTCTTGGTGGTGATGGTGATGGGGTAAGGTTCACATTTTGCATAAGCCATTCCTCAATTCACTCACCCTCAGGAGGCTACAGAGAAGATAGAAGAGAATTCAGAGAATTTAGCACCAGGACTGGGCCAGGAGGTTATCACAAAATCCACACTGTCTCACAAAATCCACACTGTGCCCTGGAGTCCCCTCTTCTTATCTCCATCTCTTCCTGTTCAAGTCCATGGAACTTCAAAGCACAGGTTTTGAATTGATGTATCTGTCTTTTTTTTTCTAAACCTTTGTATGTGTTTGGTTTGGATCTCAGGGTCCAGTTCTCAGCCTTGCTAATCATGTCTCCTCCAGCAGGGATAGTCTTTCTCCTGTGGTTCCAACGCTGAAGCAGTCTTAATCACCACTATCTGTATTAGTTCTAGCAGAAACCGGATCAAGACCCCAAATAACTGGTCTATGAAACAAACACAGAACGTGACCAGATACCTGCTCATTTATCAGGCTCTTTCCTGTATGCTGAGCTTCACTCACATTCTGGGGACCCAAGCTGAGGATGAGGAGGAGCACTACTGCTTTCTGTAGTAGATTAGAATGAGAGACCCAAATGAAAACTAACCATAACCCAGTTCTCGACTGAGTATGGACACAAATATGATGACTAGATATCAGGACCAGGTTCAAGCCCCCGACCCCCCTTGCAGCATGGAAGCTTCATGAGCAGTGAAACCATGCTTTAGGTTTTTCATCTCCCTCTTTATCTCCCCTTTCCTCTCAACTTCATTCTGTCTCTACCCAAAATACATTAAAAAAACATAAAAATACATTTAAAAACATAAAAATACATAAAAAAACATAAAAATACATTTAAAAACATAAAAAGAGTAGGCTCCCAAAAAGTCAGGTTTTTAAAAAAAGTTTTACTTAATTTTTTTTTACAGATGCAAAAGACTTACCATTCCCTTTCTATTTCTCTGTCTTTAACCAATAAATAAATAAAATATTTATGGGCATCAAGCAGCATGGGACAGCCAGTTGAGCACACCTGTTTCCATGCACAAGGACATGGGTTCAAGCCCCATCTGCAGAGGGGACACTTTATGGATGGGGAAGCAGGTGTGCAGGTGTCTATATTTTTCAACCTATCTCCTCCTATCCTTTCAGTTTCTCTCTGTTCTACCAAATGAAATAGAAGAAGGGAGAGGGAAGGAGAAGGAAAGAAAGGGAAGGGAGCTGGGCAGTAGTGCAGTGAGTTAAGTGCACATGGCACAAAGGTCAAGGGCCAGCGAAACGATCCTGGTTCAAGCCCCCAGCTCCCCACCTGCAGGAGGTCGCTTTGCAAGTGGTGAAACAGGTCTTCAGGTGTCTATCTTTCCGTCCTCCTCTCTGTCTTCCCCTCCTCTCTCAATTTCTCTCTGTCCTATCCAACAACAACAGTAGCTATGACAACAATAACAATGACAACAATAACAACTACAACAAGCACAATAACAAGGGCAACAAAATGGGAAAAATAACCTCCAGGAGCAGTGGATTCATAGTGCAAGCACGGAGCCCCAGTGATAACCCTGGAGGCAAGAAAAGAAAAGAAAAAAATGGAAAGGGAAGGGAAGGGGAGGGGAGGGGACCTGGGCAAAAAGCAGGCCAGGCACTGTTGGGTTGTGATTAAAAGGAGTGTGGAAAACTGCAGCTAGGAAATGAGACATCTGACCCCTGATCTCTACACAGGTTATCCTGCTCCAAAAGTTTAATACTTTCTGGACCCCTGGTGACTATCAGCCTTGGCCCAGTTCACTTCCATCTGACACAGTTCAGGCACCCAGATACTGGGAGGACACACAGGAAACAAGGAGGAGTCTAATTTTCTAGAGGAGAAAAGAAAATTTGCATATAAATCCTCTTTCTCTAGGCTCTGAGGCCATAAGAGATCTGGAGTGTGTCTTCCTCAGCAGAGGTCTGAGACATTTGCACCATGGCCTGGAGTCCCCTCTTCCTCCTCACTCTGTTCCTCAACTGCAAAGGTCAGGACTGTCTTCAGTACCATCATTCCCCAGCTCCCCAATTATAACTCCCACTCACAGCAACAGCAACCTTCCTTGTTTACATCCCCCAGTTCATAATGGTTATCTGTGTTCCCAGGGTCTCTCTCCCAGCCTTCACTGACTCAGACGCCCTCTGTAAGCGTCTCCCTGGGAGCTTCCTCCAAGCTCATCTGCACCCTCAGCAGCGGCTACAATAGCTACAGTGTGAACTGGTACCAGCAGGGACCAGGGAAGGGTCCCCGGTTTGTAATGCGTGTGGGAACCAGTGGTCTTGTCGGAAATAAGGGGAACGGGATCCCTGATCGCTTCTCAGGCTCAGGTTCTGGCCTGAATCGGTACCTGAACATCGAGAACATCCAGGCAGATGACGAGGCTGACTACTACTGTGGAGTTAATCATGGTAGTGGGAGTAGTTTCGTGTAACCCACAGTGATATAGACAGAGGAGAAGTAAGACAAAAACCTCCTTAGTCTGCCCTCTGTCTACTGTCCTGATTCTGCTTTTGAGCTTTTTTTTGGCTGCTTTTAGGTCTCCAGATGCCAAGACTCTGTATTGATCCACTATCCTCAGCAGCAGAATCTCCAAGAGTCAAAATCTCCCTCAGCAGGAAACACCAGTGACAGCATGTGTAACTGGCTCCTGTTTTCAGGACAAGGAGGGAATATACTGAAAACTCACACCACTGGGGTGAGCTTAAAGGTCTGGAAAGTCAGTGTAAGTGTCTGTTCAAGATCAGCACATCAGGCCTCGTGACCATCTCAGGGTTTCAGTCAAAATACGATTCTCTTGAACGTATTTATTCCAGAACCTCAGCCACAGTTCAGTAAAACTGGGCTCATGATCTGTGAGGTCATGAGACATAACCTGCCCTGTGACTTTAGGGCATGACTGTTTCTCATTCAGTCACCACCTGTGAAACACACTCAGACTGGATCTTTGCAGGGGGGGGAAAAAACATGTTTGTCTCTAAACTTGACCACAGTTATCTTAGACCTTGAGGTCATAGTCCCTTCTCTGTTACTTTTCACATCTCAGATATGGGCCTTCTGAATGACACTTCTGAGTCCAATTGTCCTTGGGCAATAGAATTCCTTTCCTCTGGCTATTATGCGGTCAGTGACCAATAAATCTTTTCCCTAAATGTTAGAAACAGGAGAGAGGAAGGATATAGCTAAGCATACTTCAGATTGATCTTCTTAAAGTTGCTGCCTTGGAAACTCTTTCATGCAAGTAATTTCATCATAAGAATGTATGCTTGGCCATCAGAGAGTCAAAACCCTAGGATGAGACTGTCTTTATGCTTCTCTGTGACAGTTCAAAGTCCATATACCCCAGTGAGAGTATGCTAACTGACTACTCACTGCTCAAACCCAACCTGTAAATTTTCATCTGATCTTACTCATCTGCTTTTGCCACAAGGGCCTCAGCTTAATTCATTCTCTTGAATGAAGATAACTCCTCTTCTTCTGTTCTGAAACGTATTTACAACAAAATATTAATAGGATAAGAACACAAAAAATAATCTCCCCCATGCAATTAGAATTTATTATCACTGAGAATAGATGAACTGAATGTACAAATCTATGTGTGGAGATCTTGATTAGGGAATCCTATGTCTCCATCCTTGGCTATTTTTCTATTTCCAGAACTTTCCAGCACTATATAATTTTTTCATCACATTTCACTGTAAAAACTTGATTACTTGGATCATTGGAGATATTTCTTCTGCCACTTCTACAACAGCACCAGAACTCTAATATGTATATCATACAGTTGGTTCCTTTAGAATAACTACTTAGCCATTTATATCAATGCTAAGATCCAACCATCAATCATAGCAACATTAAAGTGGGTACAGAAATGTCATGATATTGGTAGCAAGAAATACATTGTGTTACTTAGAATCAGGGAGCTTTCTGTCATTCCTTCCGTGGTTTTCTTCTATCTCAAGTCAGTTATACCACCCTACAAATCTAGGTACTTATCTAGGACCAAAGACGTTACTATGAACTCAGGCCCTTTTCTAAAGTATTGTTCTTCCCGTGTGTGAAGCTGCTCATTACTGGCAATTATGGGTAGCAGAGCCACTGGCCACACTGTGCTCCAGGCCAAAAGCAACTGAAGCAAACCCCTCTGCTGGGGCTGCCTGGGCTCATCAGCACCTCACTGTCAAGGACAACAGTTACAGCCAAAGCTGCAACTGTAGTTACTTAGGTTCCAAGTTGAATCCCCTCTCTTCTGTAAAGGTGCCATTTAGCAAATGTCCAACATGGGGCCAGGCAGTGGCGCACCTGAAGGAGCGCACACATTACAGTGTGCAAGGACCCAGGTTCAAGCCCCTGGCCCCCACCTGCAAGGGAAAACTTCACGAGTGGTAAAGTAAGGCTGCAAGTGTCTGTCTCTCTCCCTCTCTCTCTTCCTTCCCCTCTCAATTTCTCTCTGTCTTTATCCAATAATAAATAAATTATATATATATAATCCTTCATATATATATATATATATTCCTTCATTTGAGTCTTTAAAAACATTTGAAAGAAAAGAAAAAAGAAAATGCCCAACATTATAAATATTCCGAACCTTGACATCTATATGTGGCCAAAAGGTCCTTGTTTAGAAGAGAGAATCACTCTGGGTTGATAATTCTGCTGATCTGTAGACTTTCAATGGGTACATGAAATATATTGACCAAAATGAGTGTGTTTGAGATCAGTTATACTTGAGAAATATTCATGAAGGTCCCTGTAGGAAAAAGTCCACATATTACAAATAGAATATGTGGTGAATAATGAGATAGTGTGTGAATTCTTCAGAAGAACATCTAGAAAACAAAACAGAGGGAGAATCCCCAGGTCCTAGTAATCATAGAGACCATTGATGTCACTGGAGAAAGAGAGCATGGGGATGTGAGAGGGACAGCTATGAATCCCTCCTAGTTTTTGATGATTCCACCTAATGAATCTCTGGAAACCAATAGTCCAACGACATTGTTGTTGCTCCATTAAGCAGATGACGAGGTCTCAGTATAGATGAATTTGCTTGCAGCACATTGCTCTGTAGACTCTTTTGTGGCAGCAGAGTTCTCGACTTGGTCATCCAGAAACATATTCCACTGAATCGCCCACATACAAGTGAGGAATATCCTTGTTAAAGTGTGACATTCTGTACCTGAACTCTAGGAACCATGTAAGTATTTGACTTCAAACTATACCATGGCCTCAGCATTCATTTTTTTCTCCTCATATAGTCATCGTCAGTCCTGGAATCCAGGATGGACTAGATTAAATAAGACGCAGCATGAATTGACTTGCATGAGGAACTGTGAGATCTGAGGTCTCTCTGAACAATATAAACAAGGTTTAGAAATTAGAGTCTCAGGGCTGGCTGGTGGCGCACCTAGTTGAGGGCATATGTTATAATACTCAAGGGTCTAGGTTCAAGCCCCCGGTTCTTACCTGTAGGGGGAAACCTTTGTGAGTGGTGAGGAAGTATTGCAGGTGTCTCTCTGTGTCTCTCACTCTCTATCACCCCCTTCCTCTTGATTTCTGGCTCTCTATCCAATAAATAAATAAAGATAATTTAAAAAAAAAAAAGGAAATAAACTAGAGTGTCAAAAATAGGCCTCACTGTGGACACAGAGTAGAATGCACCTTATGAGAGACTAGATCCAACCAAAGATATCTTATATTTTTTCCAAATATTGTTTTCATTTTCTCTTCATGACACAAATCCCATAAGAAAGACACACCAGAAACACCAGAATACTGTTCAGCTCAAGATAATGGTGATGCTAGGGAGAAGGGGAAAAAAAGGCCTCAGCAAAAACTCAGAGCTTCCCTGCCTTAGTATAGATAAAGACCTTCTTCACCCTCATACAATGAATGGACAAGTCCCTGCATTAAGTGAAACATGAATGGCCCTGGTGGGGTCCATGGCCACTGCCTTTTGATCCAGATAGCAAAATAAGTAAAAATTATCAGGTTAAATTATTTTCTCTCCTCCTCTCTAAACTCCAGGGTACTAGATATGATTCTGCTAACCAAATTAGCATGTAGTCTCCCTCTCTCTTTCTCTCTCTCTATAGAGGTAGAGATAGATACAGATCACCTTCCTTGTTCTGATTTTTAATCCTTAATATAATACCATCCTTTGTACTGGCTTCAGATGTTTTTCACAATTAAGCAAGAGTCTCTGTATGTGATTCTAAAATCTCTCACACCGTCCTGTTGGAGCTAGATAGGATTATCATCTTTACCTTCCCAGTGGGCCTGTTTCCTTGTTGGTATTTGTGTGCCCTTCCAGTCATGGCCAGGCACCACACTGAACAAATGCTGACTCTTTTGACACTGTATTTTCCTTCTGGTTTTGATGTGCTATTAAGCAGGAAATGACTCAGCATTTAGGGTGCATACCTTAGTATTGCATGAGGTCATATGTTTGATCCCAGTACCAGATGGGAGCATAACCAGCATTCCATGGTGGTGGGGTGGTGTAATGGTGTATTGATGTATTACTAAGATGCATTATTAAAACCTTATCTTTAAGGGAGTCAGGCAATAGCACAGCAGGTTAAGCGCACATGGCGCAGAGTCCAGGGACCAGCGAGCCCCTGGCTCCTCACCTGCAGGGGAGTCGCTTCATAGGCAGTGAAACAGGTCTTCAGGTGTCTTTCTCTCCCCCTCTCTCTTGTCCTCTCTCTCCATTTCTCTCTGTCCTAGCTAACAACGACGACATCAATAATAACTACAACAACAATAAAAACAAGGGCAACAGAAGAGAATAAATAGAAAGTTTTAAATAAAATAAATAAATAAATAAAATCTTATTTTTAAACAAGTCAGTAGGCTTTGTTGATATAAATTCTACTTGGCTATAGAATACATATTTGTTAATCTGCCAGTGGGATTTCTATGCTACATTTTATTTATAATATTTAGATTAATATTTAATGTTACTGGCATATTTTTCTTTTGCTCAATTTATTTTTCAGATACAGTGTTTACTATTATGACTACTTTCCAAAAGACATCATACATTACACCTTCCTTGTTAATTTATACAAAACATCAACCACTTGATCACTGCAGATTTGCTAATGCTCCCACTGAAACTATTTATGGCTTTTTAGTAGTCTGTGGAATGATTCCATAATAGCATTTCCTATTTTTAAAGTAAGCAGATACATTTTATTTGTTTTACATTGAAGGCAATCGATTCTGTGTCTTCCTTGACCAGAATCTGTATATATTCTATGATGGAAATGGTGAGTGTTATCTCTCTAGAGCCTGCCCCCATATTGACATATTTTCAATATGATAGAAACAGGCTGGGAGTATGGATCAAGCTGCCAACACTCCTGTCCAGTAGAGAAGTCAGTACACAAGCCAGACCTTCCACCTTCTGCACCCTGTAATGATCCTGGTCCATACTCCCAGAGGAATTAAGAATAGGAAAGCTTCCAGTAGAGGGGAAGGGATGTGGAACTCTGGTGGTGGGAATTGTGTGGAATTGTACTCCTCTTATCCAACAGACTTGTCAATCATTATTAAAACTATAAAATAAAAAAGAAATGGTAACATCCTGGAACCACCAGGGGGTGATATGACACTGTCCAGTTGTCCTCAAAAAAATTGTTTAATCAAGACTATACACATAATGGAGCCTGAACATAGAGACTGGGCCCTGTGCCCCTTGGTGGGAACTCAGCAGCTGTGCTCTATTGGGTCTGGCAGTGACCTAGCAGCAGGAACCTTGGTGTGGTGTCTGCAGGTTCTTCCTCCCAGGACTCTCCCAAGGGGTGAGGCAAGCATGCATCCTCATCAGTCTGAAGTATTCGCTTGTCTCCAGCATCAAGACTCATGCAGGGGCTCGAAAATCACTGAATGGAAACTCATTTGCATGAATTTCCTCCTCTCACCAAGAGTGTAGAAGAAAAAGGGGCGTGGGGCAGCTCAGACTCACTGTGGGACCGGAGACTCATGTTCATCATGGCCTGGCTACCTCTCCTCCTCATACTCCTCTCTCATTCCACAGGTCTGGACAAGCTGAAAAGACAACCCCAGCATTTCTTTCTCCTTGATCAGAATCCTCAAATATTCTGCCCTAATCTTTTCCTCAGATTCAAAAGTGTCTTTATTTGCAGGTTACCTGTCCCAGTCTGAGGTAACTCTGCCTCCCTCCCTCTCTGCAGCTCCTGGATCAACAGCCAGACTCACTTGCACCCTGAACCATGATATCAGTGTTGGCAACAAAAACATATACTGGTACCAGCAGAAGTCAGAAATCCCTCCCAGGTATCTTCTGAGATATTTGTCTGAGTCAAATAAGCACCAGAGTTCTGGTGTCCCCAACCGATTCTCTGGATCCAAAGATGCCTCAGCCAATACAGGGCTCCTGCTCATCTCTAGACTCCAGCCTGAGGATGAGGCTGACTATCACTGTGCAATGTCACACAATAATGCTTCTTACAGTGATGCACACAGAAGGGGAAGCTGGAAAAAATTCTCAACCTCCTCAATGCCGTGGCTCTGACTCTCAAATTAGCATGACTTCAGTACTCAATAATTTTTATTTATTTATTTATTTATTTATTTATTCCCTTTTGTTGCACTTGTTTTATTGTTGTAGTCGTTGTTGGATAGGACAGAGAGAAATGGAGAGAGGAGGGGAAGACAGAAAAGGAGAGAGAAAAATAGACACCTGCAGACCTGCTTCACTGCCTGTGAAGTGACTTCCCTGCAGATGGGGAGCCAGGGGTTCAAGCCAGGATCCTTGCACAGGTCCTTGTGCTTTGCGCCATGTGCACTTAACCCGCTGCACCCGACTCCCAGTACTCAGTAATTTTAATGTGAGTAGTTTCTGGACTGCAACATACTATTTCCTACTTTCTTTTTTTTTTAGATTTTATTTATTAATTAATAAGAAAGATAGGGGGAGAGAGAGAAAGAACCAGATATCACTCTTGTTCATGTGCTGCCGGGATCAAACTCAGGACCTCATGCTTGACAGTCTAGTTCCTTAGCCACTGAGCCACCTCCTGGATCACATTATTTCCTACTTTCTTTTTTAACATATTTGAACTCTCTGGGTATAAAAAGAAAGATACAAACAAAAAAAAAAAATACCATCATTGTCCAGATAATTCAGATATCATTCCAAGTATTAAAAATCAGGTAAGTGGAGTTGGGTCTTTGTTATCTTTAAAAGATCAATTTATCACTCCCAATATTTCTTGCTTAGAGCCAGGGACCACCCAGCAAAGGTTGGGGGTGGGGGCTGGGAAACTGGGCAGCCCTCCAGAGTTGAAACTGTTCTTTCAGGAGTCAAAGCACAGAACTTCCTTCTCTCCTAGATCCTGTTACCAGGTTCCATGGTGGTTTTGTATGTTACATGGATAAGAGACTAAGATATAAAAGGCCGTTCCAAACTCTAGATAAAAAAAAAAAAAAAAAAACCACAGGACAGAATTGACTGATTTCAATTCATGTTCCCAATACTTCAGCAGTAAATTCAGAATAGAGGGATTGAGCAAGGGGAGAGGTTGGTTAAGGACCTGAATGTTAACAGATCTCTGACCTTGCTCCAAGGAAAGTGATGTAGTAGGACTGTGGATAAGACACACTCACAGCTAGACTGGGATCAAATTATAGGACTCAACCCACTTACATCTCCACCAGAGGTATTGTTGTTTCCCCATCCCAGGAAAAGGGAGATGGTCCCTTTAATTCAGCACCAAATTAATTGTAGAGAATATGTCATAAACCAATAAATGATAAGCCATCACACAACAACCTGCTGGCAAAGCGTGATTGCAAAAAAGAGGATAAGCTCAAATATGACTCCAGGTTGTGAAGTAGTAAACATTGTATAAGTCAAGAAGGTAAGAAAAATGAATAATTAAAGGTTGACAAGAAGGATGTTGATGGGTGGGTTTTCATTCAGATCACATAACAAATCAGATCATCCTTGCTGTGGATTCCTGAATTCAGAATAGACTCTGGTGTCAACGTATTTCCAGATTTGTGTTCTTCCAGTGGCTTTAGGACTAGATTCTGTGATCACTGCAGTGATCTCAGCAAATTCTTTTACAAGTACATGTTCTTTTTAAAAAAATTTTTTAATATTTATTTATTTTCCATTTTGTTGCCCTTGTTTTTTATTATTATTGTTATTGATGATGTCATTGTTGGATAGGACAGAGATAAATGGAGAGAGATGGGGAAGACAGAGAGAGGGGGAGAAAGAGAGACACCCACATACCTGCTTCACCACCTGTGAAATGACCCCCCTGCAGGTGGGGAGCCAGGGGCTCAAACCAGGATCCTTAGTCGGTCCATGCGCTTGGCGCCACCTGTACTTAATCCACTTTGCTACCACCCGACTCCCACAAGTACATGTTCTAAGGGGGTGAAATTATAGTTCATGGTGAAAATATTAATTTTTGCTTAACTCAAATTTGGGTTAGCAAGAGAATTAACTGCTAAATATACTAAGCAAAAAACTAACATATCCAACTGCTTCATGTGTATTCTTCTCATACAAAAAAGGCATTAATAGCCCCACTAGTGAAGTGTCCTCCCTGCAGATGAGGAGCAAAGGACTCAAACCCACATCCTTGCATAGATAGGTCTTTGAGCATAGTACTATGTGAGCTCAGACTTACAGGGATGCAGAGGTTACATAGGCTCTGATGCTGAATTTGGGCCCCAAATCAAATCGATGGGGTTTACAGTCAACAATATTGATATACTTTCCCCATATTTGGGAGCTACTCTCTTCCCTGATCCAGCTTTCTAGTCCCTTTTCCAACTATGACACCATCTCCCCAGACAATAACTTGGGTCCACATGTATATTAGATGTCTGGCTCAGGCAAAAACTAGTAAAGTCATGGACCCCTTGGAATATACCTAAAACAGACCTACTAGTTTTTTCCAAAACGGAGACCCCAAATCTTCACCTGCAGTATTCTTGCCTTTAGGTTCTTGATTAGTCAACAATTTGCTCTGTTTTATATCTTAACTCTTTTTCAGCCACTAGGTTCCAGATGCTACTACAATGTCAACCCTGGGCAGACGACCCCACCAGTATGTCCTGGAACCTCACCTCCCCAGATCCCTACCCCACTAGGGAAAGAGAGAGACAGGCTGGGAGTATGGATCAACCTGCCAACACCTATGTTCAGTGAGGAAGCAATTACAGAAGCCAGACATTCCACCTTCTTTACCTCACAAGGATCCTGGGTCCATACTCCCAGAGGGATAATAAATAGGAAAGCTATTAAGGGAGGGGATTGGATATGGAGTTCTGGTCATGTGAATTGTGTGGAATTGTACCCCTCTTTTCCCCTATGGTCTTGTCAACATTTTCATTTTATAAATAAATTAAAAGTAACAATTATTTTAAAAAAAAGATTTATGAGGGACTCCTTGATCAGGTGTTCAAGAATTAAACTTCAGGAAAGCAATTATCCCATGGTCTTGTCAATATTTCCATTTTATAGATAAAAATTATTTTTAAAAAAGAATTAACTTCTTCATTACAAAAGTGTAAGATAGGAGCCCTGTGAAAGTATTAAGTTGTAAAGATGGCTCCTGGGGAAAGAATCACTTCTGAGGGCCTAAAGGGAATGGCCTGATTATGTTGCTTACCTTTTCTTAAACCCCCAATTCTGGTCACACCTGGGACTAGCTTCCAATTGGTTCACTGAAATCACCTGTTTTTCATAGTGGGTTACAGCTTCCCAGGTGTGATTTCTTTGCTAGAAAACACCTCCCACAGTGATCACCTTGCTACATTTTATGTTCCCCAAAAACTTTCCCACTTTGTTCCCAGTGCTACCTATAAGTTCTTCCTCACTGGTATAGAGGAGTATGCAGTCACATGAAATAAAGTGATCGTATTCTAGATATTTGGGGTTTGAGGTCTCCTATCCTTGTTGGGGATTGAACCCAGGAGTTTGGAGTCTCCAACATGAAAGTCTTACTACATATACACTATGCTATCTCCCTAGCTGGGAAAAAAATAAGTTGTAAATAGACTAATGTGTATTGTTATGTTACACTCACAAGAAGTTAGAGATATGCTACCTTAACAAAGAATGTTCGGTAAAAAGAAAGAGACATGAGTAAGAGCAAAAAGCACTTGTCCCATAACATTATGTTCCTGAGAAAAGTTAGGCATCAGAGTCACTCTTTGCACTAGGAGCTGGTATCACCAGGAGAAGCTCTCCACATCCACAATTAATAACAATGCTGAGTACAGAAAATCTAGCTGTGTTGGGGGAAAACACTAGTTTCTCTTTAATTCATTTTGTATACCTACTAGTAGCTGAATTACATTGAGAGACAATTTGCAAATTATATTACGCTGTGTAAATGTCTCAAAGTATTCCAATGCAGGAACAATGAATGCTTACTTAAGACGCAACCTAATCTTAAGAGGCCTGGTGAGGCTAACAGACCTATAGCCAGAAGAACTGTTTTGTGCTACAACAATTCATTAACTGGTTACAAGAGACATGAAAGGAGGGAGGAGAGAGCATAATGGTTATGCAAAGAGACCCTAATGCCCTAGTCTCTAGTTCACTGCACCACCATAAACCAGTGATAAATAGTGCTCTGGTAAAAAAAAAAGAAAGAAACTACGTCAAAGGAATTCTAAAGCAACTTAAATTAACAAGAAACAGAGGGCTTGTATAATGGGAACATATGAAATTTAAAAAAAACTTCATATGGTGACCCACCATCATAAGGGATAGTAAGACCATTATGTCCTTTCTAAATTACTACTTTTCTGTTCCTAAGAAGATTCAGACACCACCTTCTTGAAAAGATTTACAGGGAACTCCATGATCAGGTTATTGGGAACACTGTTGTACTCACTTTGAACAAAAGGAAATATGAATATGGATGTAATTAGCATATGACTGATGACAAGAGCACAGGACAGACAAATGCAAACTCAAAAGGAATTGTGGGTATGAGAGACTATCAGTGAGTATCTGATGGGAGTTCCTTCTTTTGACTTTCTCTTCTTCACTCCTTCCTGCTTGCACTGGCACCAGGTTGTGTGGTTCTTCTGCCAGAATCAACTTGATACAGTTTCTCCTGAGACCTGCATGCCATGAATCTGAAATCTGGAGAATATTTAAGACTCCTCACTTCTGCTACATTTATAACTAGCTTTTTTCTCCTGAATATTTTCCCTTCATGCTTTTTGTGAACCTAGTAAACTTGTTGTTTTTATAACCACAAACAAGATCTCAAGAGAAGCTTTTATTTTTGCTGTATCAGGTGTTCAAGAACTAGATTTCTTTATTACATGATGTGAGGAAGAAGTCCCTCTGAGGGCCAAAGGAGAATGGCCTAGAATAAATAGGAATAAAGGAATTCCCAATGACAATGAAAGAAGAGATCCAGAAGAAAGTGAGGAAGGGTGGCATGAAGAATAATCAAAGACAGGGGGCCAGGCGATAGTACAATGGGTTAAGCACACATGGCACAAAGTACAAGGACCATTGTAAAAATCCTGGTTTGAGTCCCCATCTCTTCCCCCCCCCCCCGACCCGCAGGAGGGTCACTTCACAAGCAGTGAAGCAGATCTACAGGTGTCTATCTTTCTCTCCCCCCTCTGTCTTCCTGTCCTCTCTCGATTTCTCTCTCTCCTAGACAACAACGACAGCAATAAAAACAACAATAATGATAAATGATGAACAAGGGCAACAAAAGGGGAAAAAATAGTCTCTAGGAGTAGTGGATTCCTAGTGCAGGCACCTAGCCCAGCAATAACCCTGAAGACAAAAAGAGAGAGAGAGAGAGAAAGAGTAATCAAAGACAGACAAGAAGGGGTTCTTAGGATAGTAACAATTTGGGCTTTGTGCAAATAGCCTGATGAATCACTGAAGTAGTTTATGTCAGCATCTTTGAACAAAATGACCTGTTTGAGCCAATGAGCAAAGTCTTTCAGAGTCTTGAGGAGAAAGAGAGAAGGAGGAAAATATTCAGCTCTGCTCCACCATTGTGATGTGTTACCCTTACTGAAAAG
Source organism: Erinaceus europaeus (assembly GCF_950295315.1). NCBI lineage: Eukaryota > Metazoa > Chordata > Mammalia > Eulipotyphla > Erinaceidae > Erinaceus > Erinaceus europaeus. The sequence goes on from NC_080167.1 coordinate 22,181,011, forward strand.
AGGACAAAATCCTGGTCCCCAGTACTTGTTCATGGTAACTCATGTGCTCCACTTGGTGTATACTAACCAGCCCCACTTCAGAATCTTTTACTCTGCTTGAACCTTCCAAGCTGACTGAGCATCTCCTCAGACCAACAGGGATCAATTTGGGTCTGACAGAAAGATTCTGAGGGATGCTGGGAAATACTCCATGGAATTAGGTCAGTCACCCAGGTGGTCTAAAGTCTCAGTGTATAACAAGAGAGAAGCATGAACCTCTTTTTACTGATAATAGATGTTATTCCTGTATTTGATGGGAAAAGCAGCATATAAGCACAAATTCTATGTTCACATATCCAGTCCTTTGGGGATAAAATAAATATGGAAAGGTTTGGCAAAGGGGAAAGGGTGATTTACAGCCTGGAGTATGAAGAGATCTCTGAACTTTCTCCAGAGAAGGTGCTTTAGTAGTTTAGTTATAGCTGAAACCATTCAAGGTCGCTGTGGCAAAACTACAAAACTCAGTGCACCTCTATCTCCACTAAAGCCTGTGTTGCTTAAATTTCTCTTATGAACAAGAAGGTTACCCTTTACCCGGGACCAGTTTAATCAATGAGGCAATGTCACAAGACAATAAATGAGGAGTGCCACCACAAATAAAACCTCTGATATCCTCCAATGAACTCTCTAGACCCAACAGTCCTGTAACTACTATCTAAGTTAGTGCAGGTATCTGTTGTAGGAGAAAATGGTGTTTGTGTCTCACCATGAGACTACATTGTCTCTCTACAATTTTCTGGTTGTTAGGCAGGAGTAGATAGCATAATGGTTATGCTAAGAAACCTTCTTTTCTGAGGCTCCAAAGTTCTCTAAGTTCCACCCTACTATACCACCATAAACCAGAGCTATGCACTATAAATAATAAATAAATAAACTTCCTGATTGCCCTTTTATTATTATCTCAATATGAATCTATTTTGGGTGTGACATAACTGGTGGGTATTGATATACTGCTAAATTTGAAATTAATAAATAAACTCTGGCTTATGGTGGTGTGGGGGATTAAACCTGGGACTTTGGAGCCTCAGGCATGAGATTCTGTTTGCATAACCATTATGCTATCTACCCCCACCTCCTCTTAATAAAATGTTTAAAGATATGTACATATATTAATCAACAAATAACAGATAAATGTTTCTTGTGTGTTCTTCTCAAACAAAAAGCACGAATAGCAAATTCTTTTTTTTTTTTTGTAAGACAATTTCTTTTTTTTTTTTTTTTTGATTTCCTGGGGAATTAATGTTTTACATTCAACAGTAAATACAATAGTTTGTACATGCATAACATTTCCCAGTTTCCCATTTAACAATACAACCCCCACTATATCATTTATCATCCTTCATGGACCTGTAACAAATAGCAAATTCTATTCATTAATTTGACCATTAAGACAAACCAATAGCTCATTTTTCATTGAAGTCCAGGTTCTTTATGAGAACAGGAATATAAGAATTCCCAAGAGCAGAGGAGATGGAGAGCTTGGAGCAAGCAGAGTCTGGATGGAGGGTCTGTAGAGAGTGGTATGGAGGAAGCTGGGAAAGATCTGAAGGATTTCTTAGGGGAGGTTTCAAACATAGGGGATTTAGTAAAAGATGCTGAGGCATAGATGTTTGCAGACTATCTGCACACTTAAGGCAGACTTGAACATGGGAGATAATGAGGAAGTTGTGATTTCTCCCCCTACCTGCCCAGGTAAATGACAACATCAAAGAGAAGAGAGAGAGAGGAGGGAGAGAATGCAATAGTTGGCTTCCTACTACACAAAAATTGAGAAGTACAATATAACTTGACAAATTAGATCTGGATCTTTTACTCAGCCAGAGTCTCTTAGACTGTATCAACATGGACTGAAGTCACCAGGTATATATATATTTGCATGTGTGTGTGTTTCACACACACACAGGTTTCACCTCTGTATTCTTCACTGTTCCTCACCTGGTTTCACCTCTGTATTCCTCACTGTTCTCTTCCAGGGTGCTGGGCTCAATCTGAGTTGACACAGGAAGCCTTGACGTCAGCTTCTGTGCAAAGGACCTGACAGTGATATAGAAAGTGCTGGCTGGTACCAACAGATTCTTGGTGCGGCCCCCAAACCTGTGGTGCTTGGAACTACACAGCCCTCAGGGATCCCAGATGGATTCTCTGGTTCCAAATCAGGAGATACAGCCTCCCTGACAATCACATGTCTCTAGCCTGAGGATGAGGCTCAGCATTCCTGTTCATCGTGGGACTATATAGCTGACAATCTAAATTCGTGCTACCAAAAAAAAAAAAAAAAAGCCAAACTAGGAGTGATATGTATGTAGTGCAAGCACAGAGCCCCAATGATAACCCCGGTGGGAAAAAAAAGAAGAGAGGTATAAAAGAAAGAAAGAAAGAAGAAAGAGAAGGAAAGAAAGAAAGAGAGAGAGAGAGAAAGAAAGAAAGAAAGAAGCTGAATCTACTAACAAGAACTTGGTCTCTGAAGTTAAATATACTCATAAAATAAAATAAAAATGTTTATCAAAAAGCAAAGTTACCCTCCTCACCTATTTCCTATTATACTTCCCTTAGTCACTCCAAAGCTAACCTAATCAAAGCAAGGACTGCAAAAGCTGAATAAGGGCAAGAGACTGGCATACTTTAACGATGACTCTTTGGTCACTATCAGGCCACCCCATCAGCTGGGGCCCTAATTGGGGAGTCATGAGATTCCCAAACCGACATGATGGCTTAGATTGTGAACAAATCCCTCTCTCCATTGTTTCTGGTCATCTCTATCAGGAACAACAAAACAGAGCCCTTTGTGGGCCCCTATAGGACCTTGCCCTCAACTTGGGTCAACAACAATTAGAGAATGCTCTATCCTCTGAAGGGAGGCTGGACAACACACTCTATGCTACACCTGAGGAAGTTGGGTCTTGATGTTGGGGCAGCTTGGAACGTTCCTACATGACCACAGAATGTGAGCTCAGATCTACAGGGATGCAGAGGTTACATAGGCTCCTAAGCTGAATATGGGACCCAGATCACATCAAATTGATGGGGTTTACAGTCAACAATATTTATACCCCTTTCCCATATTTGGGAGCTACTCTCTTCCCTGATCCAGCTTTCTGGTCCTTTTTCCAGCCATGACATTATCTCCCCAGACAATAACTTGGATCCACTGGCATATCAGATTTCAGGCTCAGGGAAAAAAAAAAAAAAAGCAAGTATAGCCACAGGCCCTTTGAAATATAACTGAAATATGCCTACTAGCTATCTACAAAATGGAGGCATCCCCCCCGCAGCTCTTCATCTGCACTACTCCAGCCTTTAGGTTCATGATTAGTCAACAACTTGTTTGGCTTTATATATTAACTCTCTTTTTAGCCACCAAGTTCCAGATGCTACCATGATGCCAACCAGACTTCCCTAGGCAGACAACCCCACCAATGTGTCCTGGAGCTCCAATTCCCCAGAGCCACCACTCTACTAGGGAAAGAGAGAGGCAGGCTGGGAGTACAAATCAACATGTCAATGCCCATGTTCATCGGGGAAGCAATTACAGAAGCCAGACCTCCTACCTTCTACACCCCACAATGACCTTGGGTCCATGCTCCCAGAGAGATAAAGAATAGGAAAGCTATCAGGAGAGGGGATGAGATAGGGAGAATGGGTAGTGGGAATTATGTGGAGTTGTACCTCCCTTATCCTATGGTTTTGTCAGTGTTTCCTTTTTATAGATAAATTAAAATAAAAAAATTAAAAAGCAAAGTTACTGGGTTTTGTTTGTTTGCTTATTTATTTTATTTTTATTTGTTCTCTAATGAAACTCACTGCCCTTAGGGATTGACAAAGACAGGAATACTGCTGATTGATTTATATTTAATGGGATCTTCTCTGAAACATTTTTCTTCTCAACTTTGGGAAAGCACCTGTAGCTGCTTTTTTAAAATTTTCTTTTATTCTTTTTTGTTTGTAAGTCTATGTATTTCTATTCATAATAGTTTGTGTGTAATTCTGTCATACATAAAGGAATAACAAAATATTATGTTCATCAATTAGAAGATTTTGCATTGAGATTCAAATTCCCAACAGAAACAAAAGGAGAAATTTTTCTACGAAGATGGCACCGAAAGATGACACCTGCCTTTCCCAAAGCCAAAGCTAAAGTCAAAACTTTGAAAGCCAAGAAAGCAGTGCTGAAAGATGTCCACAGTCATAAGAAAAAGAAAATCCCCACGTCACCTACCTTCCATCGGCACAAGACACTGCAGCTCCAAAGACAGTCTAAGTATCCTTGGAAAAGCACCCCCAGGAGAAACAAGCTTGACCACTATGCCATCATCAAGTTCCCCCTGACCACAGAATCAGCCGTGAAGAAGATAGAAGACAATAACACACTTGTTTTCGTTGTGGATGTCAAGGCCAATAAGCACCAGATAAAACAGGCTGTAAAGAACCTCTATGATATTGATGTGGCCAAGGTCAACACTCTTATAAGACCCGATGAAAAAAAGACATAAGATTGTTTGGCATCTGACTATGATGCCTTGGATGTTGCCAACAAAATTGGGCTCATTTAAACTGACTCCAGCTGCCTAATTCTAAATACAGCTTGTCACTATATTTTTTTTTAAAAAAAGGGTAGAAATACGTAATTCACAAGGGCAAAGAATGGAGGGGACACTGAGTACAAACCAAGCAGTGTGTGTGTGTGTGTGTGTGTGTGTGTGTGTGTGTGTGTGTGTGTGTGTGTGTGTGTGTGTGTGAACTCATGGGCAGGTTTGGGGGTTGGAGCTATTTGAAACAGTCCAAGGGTATTTCTGAGGAGAATGACAAGTTGATATTGTGCAAGCACCAATGAAGAATCCTAGAATGAATGAAGCCAACTTCTTTAAACAGGGTGTGCTACTTAAGCAAACTGAGCAAGATTTTTTACAGAGCCTTGAGGACAGAATGCCTGAATGCCTGAATGCTTGAATGCCTGAATGCCAGAATGCCTGAATGCCTCTGGGCGAGATCCTAAGCATAGGTATTAATAAGAGACCCAAATGTTAGTCCAAATGTTTGCTGACTCTGCACAGTTCAAGCAACTCTGTAATGGGATATAGTGAAAAAAAATTAACATTTTATTTATAAAAAGGAAACATTGGGGAGTCGGGCGGTAGCACAGCGGGTTAAGCGCAGGTGGCGCCAAACGCAAGGACCAGCGAAAGGATCCTGGTTTGAGCCCCCCCGGCTCCCCACCTGCAGGGGAGTCGCTTCACAGGCGGTGAAGCAGGTCTGCAGGTGTCTGTCTTTCTCTCCTCTTCTCTGTCTTCCCCTCCTCTCTCCATTTCTCTCTGTCCTATCCAACAACAATGACATTGATAATAACTACAACAATAAAACAACAAGGGCAACAAAAGGGAATAAATAAATAAATAAATAAAATAAATAAATTTTTAAAAAAAGGAAACATTGACAAAACCATAGGATAAGAGGGGTACAGCTTCACACAATTCCCACCACTAAACCTCCATATACCATCCCCTCCACTGATAGCTTTCCTATTCTTTAACCCTCTGGGAGAATGGACCCAAAAATTTATATTCATGCCCAGGTGGTCCAACAAATCATTAAACAAAAATATAACTTGACTCTAATTCTAGTGGAAAAATTTTATAATCAGGTTTATTGCTAGAGCTCTGTAGCTACACAACACCACTGATGGATGACCTTGATAGTGGTTTTTAACAAAGGCTTAGGTACAAAAATATATGTATATATATGAATTACTGGTGGTAATAAAAGCATAATAGTTTCGTGGTCCTGTTTTAGATAAATATTCTTGTCTCCTTTTTCCTGCGAGCATCTTAAGAAAACAATTTAACAGGTTGGGGTTATGGATCGACATGTCAAAGTCCAAGTTCAGTGAGAAGCAATTACAGAAGCCAGACCTTCTACCTTCTGCACCCCATAAAGAATTTTGGTCCATATTCCCAAAGGGAAAAAGAATATGGAAACTTCCTATGGAGGAGAGGGGACATGGAACTCTGGTGGTGGGAGCTGTGTGGACTTGTACCTCTGTTATCTTACAATCATGTTAACTATTATTAAATAACTAATAAAATAAATTTTAAAAAGGAAATGGTTTAATAATTAGCAATGTGCGTGGATTGTGAGCACTCCTTCCAAGGCTTATATTTATGAGAAAGGATTACTGATATTACATATATATATATATATATATATATATTGTTGGTATACGAGATGCTACCCAATTGGAAAAAGGACTGACTTTGAATCCAGGTCCTTATTCATGGTAATTTGTGTGTTCCACTTGGTGTGCCATCATCTGGCCCACCTCAGAGTCTTTTGCACTACCTTAACTTCCCCAGGTTGACTGAGCACATCTGTAGGCCAACAGGAGACAAGAGGGGTCAGTGTAGATCTGACACCAAGATCCTGAGGGATGCTGGGAAATGCCATGTAGACATATGTGCATGAACCAAGAAGTCAAGAGACTCAGGTGTGTCAGACAAATATGAACCTCTCTTCTTGCTGTCTTTTTGTTAAAGGGAAAATTAATTCAAGCAGGAAAACATCATGGGCCTCAGAATTTCCAGCACAGCCCTCTCTGTCAGTATGTAGATTACCCCTGAGTAAGGTATCATCACTCATCCCTACACATCTATTGGGCTCTGGGGTCACTATTACTCACTCCACCCACCCCAGTGATAACATGGATTGGATATTAGGAAAATAGTAATTTGCTCTTAAATGACAACCACATCCATCTTGAGGGAAGTGATCACAATTCATCTACATTGCTAAATTATAAACCATTTTTCTTAAGATCTTCCCTATGATCAGGAGTCAAGGATCTCCATCAAAAGCAGGACCAAGAAACCATTCACTTCTCCCTCTGCCAGCAACTATGACAGAGCTGAGATAAATTGACTGGCACATGGAAATACGGATTCCCTGCCTTTGCTTTAAAAACTCTGGGTATACTAATCATTTGGAATAACAACTTCAACAATTAGAACTGCTGCTCATAGTAATAAATTATAATAGTAGTAATTATTATAAGGATATATATATATATGTGCATTTACTGGACATTCTTAGTGACCAATGAGCAACTCAGGAATTTGGCAGCATTTCCAGGAACAAAGATAATGACTGGAGTTCTTGCTCCCTTGGGAAGGGAAAGTTTTGTCCCTGTCTTTGTGGCCGGAGTGGTGTTGAGTGCAGAGTAGGACTGCTTGAAGTCTGTACATCTAGTGTTCTATCCCACTCTTATGTAATCTGGATATGAGACAGCAGGGGGCACTGTGTGTTGATCTTTCAGGAGGGAGGAGTCTCAGTTGGGTAACCAGGCTCTGAAACCTGCTACACCACGAGCTGGGAAATCCCAGAGGTTTAGAACAATCTCCAGCCCCACCACATACATACTTCTCAACCCAGTTACATCAAGAGAAGGGGATGATTTGCATGGAGTATGCCCTCTGCTTCCTGTGAGAAACAAGATAAAAGAGACAGTGCTGTCCTTTTTCTTGTGAGCTCAGAAAAACTTGCAATATCACCACCATGAACTGGACCCTTCTTCTCCTTACCCTTCTCTTTCATTGTCCAGGTATTTGAGTGCTGGAATCAAGGGGAGTGATTATGGGGGACAGAAGAGTATATTCTTCCATATGTTTTGAAAAATGACTCTGTGCATTAATCCTCATCTCACATTTGTGTTTTCATTCCTCTGTTACAGGGTCCTGGGCTCAGTCTCAGCTGACACCCTCAGTGTCAGGGTCTGTGGGACAGAAGGTCACTCTCACGTGCACTGGGAGTAGGAGCAATGTTGGGATCTATGGTGCAGGCTGGTACCAGCAGATTCCTGGTGCTTCCCCTAAAACTGTCATGATGCACACTACACAGCCCTCGGGAATCTCAGACCGCTTCTCTGGCTCTAGGTCTGGGAACACAGCCTCCCTCACCATCTCAAGTCTCCAGCCTGAAGACGAGGCTGATTATTACTGTTCTGCATATGATGTTAGCACTAGTTACAGCACAATGCTTCAAGCCTCTGGGGAACTGTGACAAAAACTTTCCTTTGTGTTCCATGACCACTCCCATGACAGTCTCTGATAAACCTCAACAAAGAGGTGATTGTAAAGACCTTAAGTGTCTCAATTTGACTTTCCACATGCTGGCCCACTTAATAGAGTACTAATTCATTAGCATAGTATGATGATAGATGTTATTCCTATATTTGATGGGAAAACTATCATAGAAGCATAAAACCTATCTTCATGTATCCAATCTTTCATGGGTAAAATCAAGGTAGCAGGATTTGAAAAAAAGACAAAACATTTGGTTACCTGAAGTTTGAAAAGATATCTACAGTCAATAATATTTATACCCCTTTCCCATATTTGGGAGCTACTCTCTTCCCTGATCCAGCTTTCTAGCCCCTTTTCCAGCCATAACATCATCTCCCCAGACAGTAACTTGGATCCACCTGCATATCAGATTTCAGGCTCAGGGAGAAAAAAAAAACTAGTATAGCCACAGGCCCTTTGGAATACAACTAAAATATGCCTACTAGCTATCTACAAAACGGAGACACACACACCCCAACTCTTCTGCACTATTCCAGCCTTTAAGTTCATGATTAGTCAACAACTTGTTTGGCTTTTTATGTTAACTCTCTTTTCAGCCACCAGGTTCCAGATGCTAGCAGGATTCCAGTCAGACTTCCCTAGACAGACAACCCCACTAATGTGTCCTGGAGCTCCACTTCCCCAGAACCCTGTCCCAGTAGGAAAAGAGAGAGAGAGGCTGGGAGTATGGATTGACCTATCAGCACCCATGTTCATCAGGGAAGCAATTACAGAAGCCAGACCTTCCACCTTCTACACCCCATAATGACCCTGGGTCCATACTCCCAGAGGGATAAAGAGTAAGAAAGCTATCAGGGGAAGGGATGGGATGCAGAGTTCTGGTGGTTGGAATTGTGTTGAGTTGTACCCTTCTTATCCTATGGTTTTGTCAGTGTTTCCTTTTTAGAAATTAAAAAAAGAAAAGAAAAAATATATATCAGTCAAATTAATGAGAGAATGTCACCAGACAATAAATTAGAAGACACCACACATACAACCTCTGATATCCTTCAATGAGCTCTTCAGATCCAACAGCCCCTGGACCTGCTATTTAAGTTTGTGCAGGTTTCTGGTCTAGGAGGGGAGAGTGTATATATATATATCATCGTGAGATTACACTACCTCTGTGCAATTTCCTTTTTAAAACTTGTATTAGTCCCTACCTGCAGGGGAGTCGCTTCACAGGTAGTGAAGCAGGTCGGCAGGTGTCTATCTTTCTCTCCCACCTCTGTCTTCCTCTCCTCTCTCCATTTCTCTCTGTCCTATCTAACAACGACAACATTAAAAACTACAAGGGCAACAAAAGGGAAAATAAAAAAATAAAATAATTTAAAAAAGAAAAAACTTGTATTAGTGATTTAATATTGATTTATAGAATTATGAGATAACAGGAGCATAATTCCACACCATTTTGTTCCACCAGAGTTCTGTGTCCCCACTGGAAACTGCAGTGGTTCCCCTAAAGTCAAAGATATGGGTTAACTGTTATTTCTATAGCTATATACCCATATTTACATATACATGCCCATTTTTTTCTATGGCCCTGTCTTTTATCCTTTCACACCTACACCGTTTACTATTTCTAAACGTCCTTCCTTTCTTTTCCTCTTCTCTCTTTGGTCATAATGGAATAGGAGTTCAGAGCCCCCTGCTCATCTTCCATTAATATTTCTAACCCTCTGGGGGTATGGACCAAAATTCCTTATGGGGTACAGAAGGTGGATGTTCTGGCTTCTGTAATTGCTTATTCTCTGCTGGAGATGGTATTGGTATGTCGAACCATATCTTTCCCTAGTTGGGTAGGACTCTGGGGAGCTGAAGTTCCAGGAAATACTGATGAATCTATGATCAGGTGTTCAGGAATTACACTTCTTTATTACAAAATATTTCTAAGTTAAAAATCATGTGAAAGCCATATTCAGGTGCAAAGATTATGAAGAAAGAATCCCCTCTAATGGCCAACAGAAAGGACCTGATGATGTATTTTACCTTTTCGTCAAACCCCAATCCTCTACATAGCTGGGGCTACGTCCCCATTGGTTCACTGAGATCATCTGTCTTTCCTATTTGGACCAAAATTCTTATGGGATGCAGAAAGTAGAAGATCTGTAGTTATGCCTTTTCTGAACATGAACATTGGGGGATCAATCCATATGCCCTTCCTATTTCTTTCTTTCTCTATTGAGGTAGAGTTCTGGAAAGATGAGATACTAGGACATATTGGTGAGGACATCTGCTCAGGGAAGTTTAGACAGAATCATAGTAGCATCTGCAACTTGGTGGCTGTGGCATGGAGACTTTCCAAAGAAATCCTGGTCATAGTTTGTTGAGTTTGTTGAGTTTTCAGGTTGGTTTCATTGCTTTTCCTAGATGACCAGAAGAGCAAAATGATTCTGATGCTACTCCGTAGCCACGCCTATAAAAGTCCCCTCTGTGCAATATCTTGATTGTCTTTTCTATTCTCATTTCAATTTGAACCCATTTTTGGAGTAACATATCTGGTGTATATTTGCCAAGAGTTACATTTAATATTAATACAAAACCAGTCTGTGTAACATGTGGTATGTGCTTTAAGACTGGTTGTAAACCTTCAGTATGCCCAAGGTAGTCAGGATGGACTGCTAATTTATGAATGGAAGGAGGTAAAATATAAATAGGAAAAAATGTTTAGTAAACAGAAACCCAGAGGTAGGAATAGAGAAAACTAAACTAAGGGTCTTCTTGTGGGGAGATGCTAGGAAGGATGTTCTAACGGGCCCATGTTTTTTCACCAGTGCAAGCTTTGTGGTCTGAAAAACAATTTCTTTCCTTTTTTTAATATTTATTTATTTATTTATTTTCTTTTTGTTGCCCTTGTTTTTATTGTTGTTGTAGTTATTACTGTTGTTGTTGATGATGTCATTGTTGGATAGGACAGAGAGAAATGGAGAGAGGAGGGGAAGACAGAGAGGGGGAGAGAAAGATAGACACCTGCAGACCTGCTTCACTGCCTGTGAAGTGACTCCCCTGCAGGTGGGGAGCCGGGGGCTTGAACTGGGATCCTTAAGCCAGTCCTTGTGCTTTGTGCCACATGCACTTAATCCACTGAGCTACCGCCCGACTCCCGAAAAACAATTTCTTAAGAACAAAGAACGTGGGAGTCGGACGGTAGCACACTGGGTTAAGCACAGGTGGCGCAAAGTGCAAGGATTGGCGCAAAGAACAAAGAATGCTTTCTTGAATTCTGGTCTGGTTACTTTTATTATTTCCTGGTGAATGGATAAATTGCAAACTATATTAACCAGAAAAGTAATAAGTTCAACTGTCTCATGTGTGATTTTTCTCATACAGAAAACACTAACAAAATATTTCTATCCATTAAGTTGACCATCAATGCAAACCAATCACTCACTTTCCACTGAAGCTCAAACTCTCACTACGGAATTAATAGGAATAAAGGAATTCCTGATGATAGAGGATGGAGGGAACCAGGAGAAAGTGAGGGAGGGTGGCATGAAAATGAATCTGGGACAGACCAGAGGGATTCATAGGGAGATGACAAATAAGATTTGTGCAAGTAGCCTAAGGAAGCACCGAAGTGATTTATGTCTCTGTCTATAGAGTGAACTGCTTGAGGCAATGAGAAAGCTCTTTCAGAGAACCCTGAGAAGAGGCTGTCTGAAGGAAGGGAGAGATGCAGAACACAGGTAAAAGTTAAAAGATATTGTTATACCAGATGTCTGCTGTCTCTTTGCCCAATCAAAGCAGACTGAGTATGGAATACAGTGGAGGATTTAGGGTTCATGTCCTGCCTGCCCAGTAATCCAACACATCAATAATTATTAAAATATCACACTTGACTTCTTATTATGTGAAATTATTTTATAATCAATTTTTGTTAGGGATCGGTACATGCACAACTCCACTGATTACTCTGCGGATTATTTTTTCTTTTTCTTTTCTTTACAAAGATTGAAGTACAAGGAATAGAGAATGATTTACATATGTGTATATCATATACATATATACATACATATATATATGGAGAGAGAGAGAGATTGAATGAGAAACACATTCAACAGTGCTCCACCACTGTGTTTTCCCCAGTGAAAGGACTGGCTTTTGATTTCTGGTCCTTGTTCATAGTATCTTCTATGCTCTGCCAAGTGTACAACCATCATGCCCACCTCAGGATCTTTTGCTCAGCCTGAACTTCCCAGGCTGAATGAGCATCTCCTCAGACCAACAGGGGAGTATTGGTCTGACACCAAGGTCCTGAGGGATGCTGGGAAATACCCTGTAAACCTGTGTCAGTCACCTAGTGGGCTAAATAAAGTCTCAGCTGTGCAATAGACAAGAAGTATCAACTTCTTGCTCTCCTTCTGTTAAAGAAAAAAAAATTAAGCAGGAAAATGTTGTGAGCTTCAGAGTTTCTAGCAGAGACCTCTCTTTTGGTCTGTGGATAAACATGAATAAGTACACACCATTCACCCTTCTACATCTATTTGAACTGTGCAGCCACCATTATCTAACACACACACCCTGAGATGAGTTAGTGTGGATATAAGAAAAGTAGCCACAAATGCCTCATTTTCATTAATATAAGACTTGGGAGGAATTGTCAAAATTCATCCACATTGTTAACTCTTAAACCATTTTCTTACATTGCTCCTAGATATAAGGAGTCATGAATCTTATTCTAAAGCAAAACTAAGAAATCATTCTGCTTTTCCCTCTGCCAACAACTCTAACAGCTGAGATGATTGCCTAGCACATATGTGTTCCATTCCTACATTTTAAGATCTCTGAGTGCTCTCAACCAACTCAATGCAATCAGTGCCATTTCAACATGTTTCACTTCAGACTATGTCCAGAGACACCAGGCCTAGGATGTCATACCTCTGGCCCAAAATTCTGTCACCAAGTTGCAGATGCTACCATGATGCCAGCCTGACTACCCTGGGCAGAAGACCTCACCAATGTGTCCTGGAACACAACCTCTCCAGACTCCTGCCCCCACTAGGGAAAGATAGAAACAGGCTGGGGGTACGGATCAACCTGCCAACACCCATGTTCAGCAGAGAAGCAATTACAAAAGCCATACATCTCACCCTCTGCACCCCATAAAGATCTTTGGTCCATACTCCCAGAGGGATAAAGAATAGGGAAATTTCTAATGGAGAGGTTGGGATGCAGAATTCTGGTGGTGAGAATTCTATAAAATTGTACCCCTTCTTATCTCACAATCTTGTTTATCATTATTAAATCACTAATCAAAACTTAAAATTAAAAAAGAGAAAAGACTAGGACCTGATTTTTGATATATAGATTAACTTGAATACACACACACACTATTCACCCCTTTACTTCTATTCTGGCTGGGGAGTTACCATTATCTAACACACAAACCCAATGACAACTTAGTGTGGATGTTAGAAAAATAACCATTTGAGTGGCCTGGGAAGTGGCAGAGGGAAAAGCAGAATGAGTAAGGTTAGAAGGGAAGGTAACATTAGGTTTTAAGGGACGAATTTGCATTAGAGAAATCTCTGAACCTAGGAAGGATATTGGAGGGATTAGCTGTATCTTCTCAGGGGCTACATTAAGGCCGCTTTTCTTTAATGCAGGAATGAGAAAATCACATAAGGCATAGAGATATGTATCTGATTTTCCCCATATTAAAATATCATCTGTATAATGAAAAATATTAAGGCCCTTATGAATATATGGGACAAGGGCAGATTTAACAGCCTCCTGACAGATAGTAGGACTATTGGCCATACCCTGGGGCAGCACCACCCATTCAAATCTATCAGCAGGGCTGGCGTTATTAATAGACTAATAGACGGAAAAGAGAAGGCAAAACGTTTACAATCTTGCGGATGCAAGGGAATAGAGAAAAAAAATCTTGTATATCAATAGCTATGATTGGAATTCCCGTGGGAATTGCAGAAGCAAGAGGCAAACCCCTTTGGGGGGAGCCCCAGACCTGCATGGTTTTATTTACTGCACAGAGATCTTGAAGGAGGCGCCATTTTCCCGAGCGCTTTTTAATCACAAAGACAGGAGTATTCATGGGCTTCGAGAATGACGAATGTGTCCCAAAGACAACTGCTCTCGGACGAGCTCTTTTAAAATGTCTAGCTTATCCCTAGGTAAAGACCACTGTTCCACCCAGACAGGCTCATTAGAAAGCCAGCTAAAGCGGGGTGTTTGGCTACGAACAGTGGCATTTAGTATTGGGGGTGCTGATTAGACCTGGTCTCGCGGGAACGAGTGTTACGCTCTGCAGAGGCATCTGTGGATATCCTAACTTCAAGACATTCCAGAAGATCCCTGTCCAGTAGAATGGTGCTAATATTAGCTACCAGAGGGCGGAAGTGTCCGGTAGAGCCTTCTGGGTCTTCCCACATGAGCGAATCTTGTGTGCAAAATGATGGGGTCATCCCTCCTATTCCATGTATACTGGGTCCAGGAAGGAGTTCCCAATCTTGGGGAACCTCTTCTTGCCTTAAAATCGTCTTTTCTGCCCCTGTGTCAATAAAAAATTTAAAACGAATATTGCCAATCTTTACTGTCATGGAAGGGTGACCCCGTTCTAAAACAGGAGTGGTCCACAAAATCTCAGGCTCCGAATTTGTACCATTCAGGGGTGAACCATTTTTATGAAATTGGGACCAACAATCTCTCTTCCAATGAAACCCCTTATGACATTTTGGACAAACAGTGCATAGTCTTTGGCTCCCTGACTGAAAGCGGGGTTGCTCTGGCTGGAGGAGTGGCGCAGTGGAAAAAGCATTGGACTCTCAAGTATGAGGTCCTGAGTTCAATCCCCCACGGCACATGTACCAGAGTGATGTCTTTCTCTCTCTCCTCCTATCTTTCTGATTAATAAATAAAATCTTTAAAAGAAAAAAAAAGAAAAATAACCATTTGGTCTTAAATGGCAACCACTTCCTTCTCATTAACTGTTGGTATGCATGAGACCCCTTCTGTTTCATTTGGTTTAAATCCCCCCTGCTTAACACTATTCTATTTACATAACCACTGTTAACAAGTCCTACCCTCCCTCCAGGGCATTGGTTCAATCCCCACTGTTTCATGATATGTTTTTGCTCCACCCCCTCTCCTTGTCACACCCTGATCCTCTCCTTGTCACACTCTGATTGTCACCAGTCACTTTTCTCTCCACCCTCTCTATGTCACATCCTGTTTCCACCCTACTTGGCAAGTATATATAAAGACAGCATTGTGAGTTTTAGAGTACTGTACTTTGAGTTTAACTTAGCTCGTCTTAGATTGTGCTGCGTCCTGCATGAATAAAGAGATACTGCCTACAGCTCAACCATGAGTCCCTGGTCATCTGTTACCCGCCTGTGAAGCCAGCCCGTCGAAAACAACATAACCCGTCGAAAACAACAATTAACATAATGGGAGGAGAGATCAAAACGCATCCACAATGTTAAACCATTTTCCTAAGATGCTCCCAGAGACAAGGAGTCAAAAATCTTCATCTAAAGCAGGACCAAGAAGTCATTGAGGTATCAACTATAACAAACCTATAACTTGTTACAAGTTCAAATTAACCACAAGAAGCAGATTGTTTGTGTTTCTTCCACAGGATCCCGGAAAAACCATCTGAACCCCTGCACACCCTGACGTCACCCACTAGATGGCATGACTACAGTGACACACCCCCCAAAACCCTAGATGTCACTTAACGCGATCTGAAGAACCTGATACACAAGACTTCAAGGACAGAATTTTCTTAACGCCTGCTTGCCATTCCTGCTTCTGATCTGCCTGTCACGTGTTGGCAGTTCCAGCTGGCTATCTACAGAAAAGCAGAATTCCAGCAGCTGACCTCCCTCATGCAGAGTCTCATCCCCTGCCAATTCTTCCCCTAGCCATCTACTTTGGACTGAGACTTGTATTGGACTTTCTGACATACCCTATAGAAATTTTAAACAATTTTAAAATAGCTTATTTCCCTTCACGCTGCTGGTTTTTTATAGACTGATCCTGAGTAATTCATAGACTTTACAGACTGTTGCCTTGAGGACTATACAATGCCAAATAGCCCCTCTGTTTGGTGGGTCTTGCCCTCCCGCCTCCCCCTCATTATGTACCCTTGCCCTTCCCCCTCCCCCCAGCAGGGAATGTTCCTTTACACACCAATCCTTCCCTTCACACCGCACTGGCTTTTACTACTCCCCTACTTGTCCCTTCCTGTTTTTTTATATATCATTTAGGTTTATGCCCAAAAGGTTTCTGCTCCATTCTGCTTCTTCTAGCATTTGCTCTTCTTCCGTAGCCAGTCAACAGCCTCAGGTTGAGCCTGATGTAAAGTTTCAAGACCTCCTTTGAATCTGGAGAGGTGGCAGTCGTTGACTATGTGGGTCATAGTCTGTCTGGAGCCGCAGTTCGGGTCGTCTCTGGCTCCCCAGCAATGGAACATAGCGGCGCATCGGCCATGGCCTGTTCGATAGCGATTGAGGAGGGCCCAATCATAACCCATGCTAGGTCAAAGCCAGGTTGACGCTTGCAGGGGTCTGTGATGAGGTGTCTGCTCCATGATAGTCTTTTACAGACTTTGAACCATCTTATGCTATTACTAGATAGAAAGATAGAAAAGATGTAGAGATATTGTGAAGAGATGGTTGAGCAGGCTGCGCTTAAACCTATGAGATGAGTCTCTCCAGGTAAGTCTCTCTCTCTAAAGAGGGGTTGAGCACAGGAGGATGCATAAATCTCACAAGGTTGGCAGCCATTTAAGCCTTCCCTCCTCCACAGAAAGTCCTACATCTTACCACCTGAGCACGGCATTCCTTAAAAACATTTAAGCCTGCTCCATTCCATTTTTCTTTACTGTGTCCATTTAGATATAAAGGGATAGGAGATGTTGCTGAGGAATTATTCTGATGTAGTCTCCGCCCCCAGATTTTACTACGCCCCGTGAAATCCTAGCAGTGCCCCCTTCAACCAATCCTGGCCCCACACGTCACCCCTGGTTGTCGCCCAATAAAAAGCCCCCTCACCCCCCCCCTCTGGGCTCTCAGCTCCCCCTCTCTCAGATCTCGCTCCCCTCTCTCACCCCGTGGTCAGGTAGTGGGGATGGCCATTGTCGGCTGACTCCACGTGGCCTAAGCCACCCCCCCATCCTATAATAAAGATTTGTGTACCCCTTTGCTCCGGACGTCCACTCTCTTCTCCGCGGTGCAGCCCGACACCTGACGTCTACAACAACAATTCTGCTTCTCCCTCTGCCAGCAACTCTGACAGAGCTGAGATGATGGTCTGGCACATGGAAATATACATTCCCTGCCTACCTTTTCAAAATTCTTAGTATTCTACCCATTTGAATTAGCAATTTCAGTAATCAGCATCTATGCTAATAACAATAAATAATGATTATTATAATAACTATAATTATTATTACTAGTTTCTGAAAAAGCGTTAATTGGAATTTCTGAGTGACCAGTGAGGAACTCAGGGCTTTGGAAACATTGCCAGGAGCACAAAGAGAATCATTGGGGCCAGGTGGTGGTGCACCTGGTTGAGTGCTCACTTTACAGTGTGCAAGGATCCAGGTTCGAGCCCCCGGTCCTCATCTGCAGAGGGAAGCTTCACAAGTGGTGAAGCAGTGCTGCCGGTATCTCTCTGTCTCTCTCCCTCTCTTTCACCCCCTTCCCTCTCAATTTCTGACTGTCTCTATCCAACAAATAAATAAAGATAAAACATTAAAAACAAAAAAAAAGAGTGATTGAATTCCTTGCTTTAAAGGAAAAGGGATGGTTTTTCTTGTTTTTTGTGGGGTGGATGAAGTGTATGGCTGTTGGAAGTCTGTCTTTACTTCTGGAGCTTTACCCCACTCTTTAGTCTGGATATGAGGCAGCAGGGGGCACTGTGGGCCTGCCTTTCAGAATGGAGGAGTCTCAGTTGGGTAGCCAGGCTCTGAGACCTGCTATACCACGAACTGGGAAATCCCAGAGGTTCAGAACAGTCTCCAGCCCCACCACATACACACTTCTCAACCCATTTAGTCTCAGTTACATCAAGGGAGGGGGCAGATTTGCATGGAGTATGCCCTCTGCTTTCCTGTGAGAAACAAGATAAAAGAGACAGTGCTGTCCATTTCCTTGTGAGCTCAGAAGAACTTGCAGTGTCGTCACCATGAACTGGACCCCACTCCTCCTCACCCTTCTCACTCATTTTCCAGGCATCTGACTATTGAAATCAAAAGGAGTCATCCTGGGGGGGACAGAAAAGAGAGATTTATCTATATACATTGGGGAATCACTATGTGCAATAATCCTAATCTCACGTTTGTGTTTTCATTCCTCTGTTGCAGGGTCCTGGGCTCAGTTTCAACTGACACAAGAGGCCTCAGTGTCAGGCTCTGTGGGACAGAAGGTCACTCTCACATGCACTGGGAGTAGCAGCAATATTGGGACCTATGGTGCAGGCTGGTACCAGCAGGTTCCTGGTGCTGCCCCTAAAACTGTCATGATTGGAAATTCACGGCCTTCAGGAATCCCAGATAGATTCTCCGGTTCTAGATCTGGCAACACGGCCTCTCTCACCATCTCAAGTCTCCAGCCTGAGGACGAGGCTGACTATTACTGTAATACATATGATGATAGTGATTATAATAGCACAGTGACTCAGGCCTTTGGGGAACTGAGACAAAAACCTTTCCTTGTGACCCAAGACCACCGCCATGAGATTCTGTGATAAAACCTCAACAAAAAGGTGATTGTAAAGACCTTAAGGGTCTCAATTTGACTTTCCACATTCTGGCCCACTTAATAGGGTATACTAATGCATTAGCATACTATGATGATAGATGCTATTCCTATATTTAATAGGAAAATCAGCAGAGAAACACAAAACCTATCTTCATTTATCTAATACTGCAGGGGTAAAATCAAGATAGCACATTTTGAAAAAAAGGACAAATGTTTTGTCACCTGAAGTTTGAAAAGATCTCTGAACCTGTCCCAGGGATGGTGTTTTAGAAGGTCCATGGGTGGAAGTCAGGTGGTGGCACAGCGGGTTAAGCACACGTGGCACAAAGTGCAAGGACAGGAGTAAAGATCCTAGTTCGAGCCCCCCGCAACCCACCTGCAGGGGAATCACTTCACAAGCGTTGAAGCAGGTCTGCAGGTGTCTATCTTTCTCTCCCCCTCTCTGCCTTCCCTTCCTCTCTCCATTTCTCTCTGTCCTATCCAACAACAACGACAACAATGTTAAACAACAAGGGCAACAAAAGGGAAAATAAATTTAAAAAAAAAAAAAAAGTCCATGGATGAGTCACAGCTGACACCATTCAAGGTCCCTGGGGTCAAACTACAAAGCACAGTGTACCTCCATCTCAGCTAGAGGCAGTGTTTCCTTCCTGCCCCTGATGAAAAAAAAAAAAAAAAAAGTTTCCCTTTGCCCATTATCAGTCCAATTAATGAGAGAATGTCACCAGACAATAAATGGAAGTCACCACACATACAACCTCCGATATCCTCCAGTGAGGTCTTTAGATCCAACAGCTCCTGGACCTGCTACTTAAGTTTGTGCAGGGTTCTGTTCTAGGAGGGGAGAGTGTATATATATCTCATTGTGAGACTACACTAACTCTGTGCAAGTTCCTTTTTTAAAATTTGTATTAGTTATTTAAGACTAATTTATAAAACTGTGAGATAAAAGGGGTATAATTCCATACTATTTGCTCCATCAGAGTTCTGTGTCCCCATTCCCTCTACTGGAAGCTGCAGTCGTCCTAAAGTCAAAGATACAAGTTAACTATCATTTCTGTAACTACTATATATATTTATATATATTTGCTTTCTTTTCCTTTCTAAGTCACACTTACACCTTTTACTACTTCTGAATGTTCTTCCTTTCTTTCTTCTTCTTTTCTCTGGGTTCTGATGAATTGAAATTCAGAGCCCTTTGCTCATCTTCGCTTAACATTTCTCCCCCTCTGGGAATATGAACCAGAGTTCCTTATGGTGTGTAGGAGGTGGGAGTTCTGGCATCTGTAATGACTTCTGTACTGGACATTGGTCTTGGCGGGTTGCTTCAGACCCCCAGCCTGCTTCTTTTTTCCTACTGGAATAGGATTCTCATGAATTAAGGTTCCAGGACTTATTGGTGAGGTTGTCTGCCCAAAGAAGTCAAGATAGAATCGTAGTAGCAGCTGCAAATTGGTGGCTGTGGCTTGGTGAGTTTCTAAAGAAATCCTGGTCATTGTTTGCTGAGATTTCAGGTGATTTTCATTGGTTTTTTCCAAGTTAAAGGGAA
The DNA here is from genome assembly GCF_950295315.1 of Erinaceus europaeus. Lineage (NCBI taxonomy): Eukaryota > Metazoa > Chordata > Mammalia > Eulipotyphla > Erinaceidae > Erinaceus > Erinaceus europaeus. The sequence continues at coordinate 22,201,434 of NC_080167.1, forward strand.
GTGCAAAGTGTTTCTGCTGCTACTCCATAAGCAAGCTTCTGCAAGTCCTCTCTGCAATTTCCTGATTGTCTTTCCATTATCATTTCAATATGAATCCAGTGTAAGAATGAACTATCTGGTGGACATTTGCCAAGAGCTACATTTAAAATTAATACAAAATAGGGAGTCGGTTGGTAGCACAACAGGTTAAGCGCACCTGGTGCAGAGCGCAAGGACCAGCAGAAGGATCACAGTTCAAGCCCCTGGCTTCCCACCTGCAGAGGAGTCGTTTTCACAGGCAATGAAGCAGGTCTGCAGATGTCTGTCTTTCTCTCCCTTTCTCTGTCTTCCCCTCCTCTCTCCATTTCTCTCTGTCCTATCTGACAACGATGACATCAATAACAACAACAATAATAACTACAACAACAATAAAAACCAAGGGCAACAAAAGGGAAAATAAATAAATAAATGTAAAAAAAATTTAAATTAATACAAAACCAATCTGGGGAATATTTGCTATGCCATTTAAGGCTAATTTTAAACCTCCAGTTTCAAATTTACCATTTGTCCCTTTAAGTGTATCTTAGTGTTTGTGCAGACAAATAGCTAAGCTAACAGAATATCAGTGCATCTCTGTAAACTCACAGCTGTGTTTGCACAAGTGTATACTAACTTAGTCAAATCCTAAATGCTACCTTCCCTGTCTCCAAGGACAATGAACATATAGATCTGCTGAACTGAGAGCTACTTAGGTTAATTGCAAACAGACAAAGTCCAATGGAATTGATCATTTTAATTGAAAGCTTTAAATCATTTTATGGGATCCATATCTTTGTGCCTCCAACAATGTTGACCCTTTCAATCTCTCTCCACCGAATTTTTGCCTCAGCACCATATTATTTTTGCACAGAGCTTGCTTCTTTCCCATCACTGACGTTCCAAATTCATATCACACAGACATGGCACCTAGGTCACTCCCCCAAGCCAATGTTTATTTGTCGTCTGCATTGGTTTATCGAGCACTTTGCTTCCTTATTCTAACTGTAGAAATATGTGTTGTGAGTAAGCAATATCTCACTGATAAAATGCATAGGTACAAATGATATTTAGGCACTGACTTCTGAAACAAGAAAGAAGACTTCCTTTCACTAGAAAGCAAGAAGCAACTCAAATATAGTTTCCAAAGTTGAAATAAATGGTTTATTTGCTGAGTGATTTTAATTTTTTTTTCACAAAAATTATTACTGGGACTCATATCCTATATGATGACTCCACTTCCCCAGTTAGCTTTTTTTTTTCTTTATCTTTGATAGAAAGTGAGGTACACGTAAGGATCCTGGTTCGAGCCCTTGGCTCCCCACCTGCAGGGGAGTCGCTTCACAGGCCGTGAAGCAGGTCTGCAGGTGTCTGTCTTTTTCTCCCCCTCTGTCTTCCCCTCCTCTCTCCATTTCTCCCTGTCCTATCCAACAACAATAACAGCAACAATAACAATGATAAACAACAAGGGCAACAAAAGTGAAAATAAATAAATATTTAAAAAAAAAAGAAAGTGAGGTACAAAGAAAGGTAGAGAGAGAAAGAGAAAGGGATCCACAGAGAGAAAGAAAATACCTGTAACGTCCCTTTGCATTCAGAAACTTGGGTGTTAAACCTGTATCCTCTTGCACTGCAATGTGTGTGCTCCAGAGGGTGTGTGGCCACCTGGTCCCTAGCAGTTAGGGTCTCAAATAAAAAATAAACAGTGAGAGAAAATGGTTGTTGTAGAGAAGCCTGGCCAGGCTCCAAAGAGGATCCTCACGGGGCCAATGTAATAGACAAGAAGTATGGACCACTTACTTTCTTTCTGTTAAAGAAAAAAATAATTAAGTAGGAAAAAGTCATGAGCCTCAGAGTTTCTACCAGAGTCTTCTCTTTTGATAAGTAGATAAACTTGAATACACAAACACCATTCATCCCTCTACATTTATTCTGGCTTTGGCGTCACCTTACCTAACATGTCCACCCTGTGACAACTAGTGGGGATATTAGAAAAATAAGCATTTGTTCTTAAATGGCATCCACCTCCTTCTCATGAATAGAACAGTGGTTATAATTCATCCACATTGCTAATTCTTTTGTTTTAAATATTTATTTATTTATTTACTTATTCCCTTTTGTTGCCCTTGTTGTAGTTATTATTGTTGTAGTTATTGATGTCGTCCTTGTTGGATAGGAGAGAGAGAAATGGAGAGAGTAGGGGAAAACAGAGGGGGAGAGAAAGACAGATACCTGCAGACATGCTTCACTGCTTGTGAAGCGACTCCCCTGCAGGTGGGGAGCTGGGGACTTGAAACAGGATCCTTAGGCTGGTGCTTGCGCTTTGCACCACGTGAGCTTAACCCACTGTACTACTGCCTGACTCGCCACATTGCTAATTCTTTTTTTTACTATTGGGGAATTAATGTTTTACATTCAACAGTAAGTACAATAGTTTGTACATGCATAACATTCCCCAGTTTCCCATATAACAATACAACCCCCACTAGGTCCTCTGAATCCTTCATTATTATTATTTGTTGTAATTAAAATTAAAGGGTCTTTGGCTGCAGCAGAACCTGAGGGGTGTCTGTCAGCGGGTTTAAACAAATCAAGGTTTTATTAGGGTGGTACAAAGGTATGGGACATATATTTTAGGTACTGAAAAAATAAGCAATTAATCACAGGCCTGAGATTAAGCTAGTCACAGAAGTCCGTGAAATTGTTACCCAAAATTCAGTCCCATGAGATAAACAATTATCAGACAAGATATAGGTTACTCATGGCTGTAGAGGAGTCTTAGAGTTTACTGGCTAGCTGAGTCACATGTGTTCAGTTCCCAGGAGAAGTCGCCAAGCAGACACCTCGAACAGCCTCAACCAAGATGCATCTGACCAGGAGAAGAAGCAGCAGCCCAAGAGGCTGAATTTCCAATCCATCCACCCACAGTCCAGTGTGCATTTGCGTAGATTGTTGTATGCTATCACCAGGCTGATGTCAGCCGAGAATTGTGTCCAACTTCCTATGGCCAGCAGTAATACTGCACATCACAACAATTGCCATTATTACTAGTTTCTGGGGCGGGGGGGAGTGTTTATTGGACTTTCTGAGTGACCAATGAGCAACTCATAGATTTGACAACAATATCAGGAGCACAAAGATAATGATTGAATTCTTTGCTTCCTAGGGAAAGGGAAGGTCTTCCTTGTTTCTGTGGGGTGGATGCAGAATCTGACTGAAGTCTGTCTTCTGGAGCTTTACCTCACTCTGATGTCATCTGGATATGCGACAGCAGGGGGCACTGTGGTTCTGCCTTTCAGACTGGAGGAGGCTCAGCTGGGTAACCAGGCTCTGGGACCCTGCTGCACCAATAACTTAGAACTCCCAGAGGTTCACAGAAGTCACTAAACCCACCACATGCACAATTATCTACCCATTTAGTCCCAGTTACATCAGGGGAGGGGGATGATTTGCATGGAGTATGCCCTCTGTTTTCCCATGAGGGAGAAGATAAAAGAGACAGTGCTGTTCTCTTACTGTGAGCTCAGAAGCAGAGCCTGCAGTGTTGCCACCATGAACTGGACCCCACTCCTCCTCACCCTTCTCACTCATTTTCCAGGTATCTGACTACTGAAATCAAAGGGGGTAGTCCCAGGGGGCAGAAAAGAGAGATTTCTCTGTATACAATGGGGAATCATTATGTGCATTAATCCTCATCTCACATTTGTGTTTTCATTCCTCTGTTGTAGGGTCCTGGGCTCAGTCTCAACTGACACAAGAAGCCTCAGTGTCAGGGTCTGTGGGACAGAAGGTCACTCTCACGTGCACTGGGAGTAGGAGCAATGTTGGGATCTATGGTGCAGGCTGGTACCAGCAGGTTCCTGGTGCTGCCCCTAAAACTGTCATGATACGCACTACACGGCCCTCGGGAATCTCAGATCGCTTTTCTGGCTCTCTGTCTGGTAACACAGCCTCCCTCACCATCTCAAGTCTCCAGCCTGAGGATGAAGCCGATTATTGCTGTTCTGCATATGATGGTAATAGTAATTAACACCGTGTTTCAGACCTTTGGGGAACTGAGACAAAAAACTTTCCTTGTTCCCCATGACCACCCCCATGACAGTCTATGATAAACCTCAGCAAAGAGGTGACTCTGTGGACCTACTAGTGTCTGAGTATGACTTTTTAATTTCAGACCTATTTTATTATTGTTTTATTTATTTATTGGATAGAGACAGCCAGAAATCATGAGGGAAAGGGATGATAGAGAGAGAGACAAGAGACACCTGCAACACTGCTTCACCACGTGGAAAGCTTTCCCCCTGCAGGTGGGAACTGGGGGCTCAAACCTGGGTCCTTGTACATTGCAACATGTGTGCTCAACCAAGTATGCCCTATTTTATAGGCCTAGTGATAGTCACACTTTCATATTGCCTTGTCTTACATAGCTTTCTTGATCTATAAATGGCATGCAATACATTTTACCCATTTAAGGTGAATTTAAATTCACCCTTTTATAGCATGCATCTAAAGAAGTGTGTCACAAGTAGTGAAATAGTTAAAGGTCACGATTCCCAATATAGTATTTTTTACATCAACTTTTTCCCCCTTTGGTTTTCTTGTATGTCAATTACTTCTTTTAATTAAACATTATTTATTTATTCTTAAATTGATTAGTGATTTAATATTGATTTACAAAATTAAAAGATATCAGGGGTATCATTTTGCACCATTCCCACCACCCAAGTTCTGAATCCCTAACCCCTCCATCAGAAGCTACAGCAGTTCCCCTAAGTTTCCAGATAGGGGTTAACTATTATTTCTACAGCTATCTGCCTATATTTGTATATTTGTGCCAGATTTTTCCATGTTCCCATCTTCTCTTCCTTTCTAAGTCACACCTACACCTATTACTACATCCAAATGTCCCTCCTTTTTTTCTCTTCTCTCTCCCAGTTCTGGTGGAATTGATGTTCAGAGAGCTCTGGTCATCTTCCCCTTATCATTTCTCTTCTATTGAGAGTATGGACCAAAATTCTTTTGTGCGTGCAGAAAGTGGAAGTTCTGGCTTCTGTAATTGCTTCTCCACTGGACATGGGTGTTGGCAACCTAATACAACATTATTTTTCCCCTTTTATTGGGGTATTAATTGTTTACAGTCAACAGTAAGATAACAGTAGTTAGTACATGTGTAACATATCTCAGTTTTCCACATAATAATGTAACCCCTCTGCCATCATGTTCCAGGACAAGAAACCGCATCTCCATCCTACCCCTAGCATCTTATTTTGCTGCAATACACCCAAACCACAGAGAAATACCACAGCGCCACTGCTTCCTTGAACTCCTTAGTGATCCCATGTGCTGTATGGGGTGGGAGGACCTGAACCTGAGTTGCTCTCATGGCAAACCAGGTGCCCTCTCAGGCAAGCTAACTCCTCCAGCCTTCCCTACAGCCCCATCATGTTTGCCATCAAACTGTTATCTATTTCAAATGTGAGCCTTTGGAAAGAATTATGAAATAGGTTAAGCAGCTAAATATTTGCTGTGTTTTAAAATAGTAGCTTATAAATTATATTCACTGTAATGACTTTGTACATAATTAAACTTAAAGCAGTAGCTTTTAAGTCCAGTCGAAGATCTGCTTTGTAGTTTCCCTTCTGTTCTTCAATTACCTTTTTTTTTTAATCACCATCAAGGTTATCACTGAAGCTCAGTGTCTGCACAGTGAAATCTACCACTTTTGGTGGTCATTTTTTTCCTTTTATTTTATAGATAGAGACCATTATAAATTGAGGGAAATGCTGAGGGAGAAAGAAAAAAAAATCCACAACACTGCTTGTGAACTTCCCTCCCCAAGTAGGGCTAGAATCTTGAATCCCCTGGTCCTTGCACATTGGTTCTCTATTGGGGACGCCACTATCTGGTCCCATTTCCACATATGTATTATATATTATTATAATCTCGAACTTTAGTATATTTTCATAAACAAAGTTGTAATGGCAATAATAACTACAAGGGCAACAACAGGGGCAACAACATGGGGGGAAAAATGGCCTCCAGGAGCAGCAGATTTGTAGTGCAGGCACTATGCAATATAACACTGGAGGCAGAAAAAGGAAAACAAAATTAAAAAATAAATAAATACCTGAAACCTGGTGTGATCCAAGGGTCTTGAGTGTGTTTGATCAACGCCAATCTGAAACATTAAAAAAAAAAATGATGGCGGGATTTAGGGTAAGGCTTCAGGCTACGTGCTCTAGCAGAAATTGGATCTTGGAGTTGAGATGGTTCTCGCTGCTCTTATGTAGCAGAAAGGACTCTGTGATAGGTGTTCTTTCTTTTCTGGACTAAATAAGGAATTTTTTTTATTAATGTTTCTTTTCTTTGATAGAACAGAGAGAAATTGAGAGGGAAGAGGGAGATGGGGATAAAAAAATTGTAAACATGCTTTCTTTATTTTGTTTTTTTTCATTTAAATAAGATTTTAACTTCATTTCAAATCTTGGGAAGATACACAGAAAAGCAAGTGTATTTTTGAAAACAAAACTCATAGATAATTGTGATGCCCATTTTGGAAACCACCAACTTTTTAGCTGTGATAATCATGCTTTATGGTGATGTTTTTTAATTAATAGTTTTTTAGGGATTGTGTTTACACATTGTGTTTGTACTTTAAGTTGTTATTAAAATTACAAAGAAGGGGGTCGGGCTGTGGCGCAGTGCGTTAAGCGCATGTGGCGCAAAGCCCAGGAACCGGCATAGGGATCCCGGTTCGAGCCCCCGGCTCCCCACCTGCAGGGGAGTCGCTTCACAGGCGGTGAAGCAGGTCTGCAGGTATCTATCTTTCACTCCCCCTCTCTGTCTTCCCCTCCTCTCTCCATTTTTCTCTGTCCTATCCAACAACGAACAACATCAACAATGGCAATAATAATAACCACAACGAGGCTACAACAACAAGGGCAACAAAAAGTGGGGAAAAAATGGCCTCCAGGAGTGGTGGATTCATGGTGCAGGCACCGAGCCCAGCAATAACCCTGGAGGAAAAAAAAGAAAAAAAAATTACACAGAATTTGTTTTGCTAATTCAGGAAATATTTTTAAAATACTGAATGAAATTAATTTTCTTCACATAACTCATGAGTATCTGTGTATTTGTCTTCAATAACCCCATCATCATCTATCACAAACGATTATGGTTGTTTCAATATTACTGTAGCTTCTTCAGAATTCATATTTGGTATCTGTGAAAGACAAATATTCATAGGTTTCCACCTCATGTCCTTCTAGGCGATGATGACTATAGATAAGCAGATAATTATACCACACTGGGCATTTGATTGCAATAAAAATTGGGACTGAAGTGATCGATACACTGACAACCACACTGACAAGAAAAATCCAACTTTTCCCAAGAGGTTCCTGTTCTGAGTTTCTTGTTAAGTTGCTCAAAGAGCTGTTAAATGTGGAGTTCCTAATGGACTGAAAATGAGTATAAAAATCCTCAGTTATGGGTGAAGGAAATTTTGAGTAGCATTCCTCTGGATAAGTCACTATTTTGATACTGTAGCTTTTCAGGAGATCTGGGTCACTGCATGTGGTGATGTTCTCATTTTCTAGTGTCACATTTGATGTGTTCAACCACTTCTGCAAAGTCGGTAGATTGCAAGAGCAGTTTCATGGGTTTCCATATAAAGTTATTGAGTTCAGGTGGAAAAGTTATGGTACATGAAAATAACTTATTACATTGCCTTGCAGATTCAGTAGTATTGGGCTTTTAGAGGTGGGAATATATCAGGATTCACTTGTGATATTTTGTTTTGGCAGAGATATAACTGTTTTAGGTTTTTTTAACTTGCAAATGTACCCTGCTATATTATGTGTATGGAATTTCTACAGATATTTAAAACTCCTAGACTGGAGAGGTTACTAAAGCTATTAGTATGTAAAATAAAGATAGTATTCTGAATCCAATAGAGGTGAGTGAATAAAAAATATTTCTATAGAACTATCGTGTCTCTAACATTTAGAATAATTTGGTTATAACTGAGATCAAGAATAGTAACACTTCTATTGATGTCTGCTGGAATCAAAGAATAATTCTTTTCTGTGAAATTATATTTGACTTCTTTTAGTGGCCAGGCAGTGGCATACCCAGTTGAGTGCATACATCATCATGTACAAGGGCTGGGGAGTAGTAGATTAGTTGTGCAGGCACCAAGGCCCAGTGATAACCCTGTGTTTTAGATGTATGGCTTTCATCTGTTAATAATAGCATAGAGAAGGGCCAAAACACAATGGTGATGCATGTGGTTTTCATGTCAGAGACGGTGGGTTCCTGAAGTCATTCTAGTCCTGTCTTGTTGCAGGCCCAGGTGGTCTCCTTTGATATTCCTAGTTGACTCAGAAGAAGAGAGGAGAGAAACACAGCTGTTGCTGCTCCGTAGCCCTGCCTCCCTATTAGTGAAACTCCTTAAACATGCTTTCTTTACATCTGGGAAAGCTTCTGTTCCTGCAGGTGAGGAAGGAATGCTTTCTGTAAAAAAAAAAAAAAAAAAAAAAAAAAAGACCTAAGTAGATTAGAAAGATAGCACAGCAGGTAGGCTAACAAAGAAAGCTCCAATACTGAGGTATCTCTGTCTCTCTGTTTCTATGCGTAAGGCACCCAGACTAAAAAGGAAGGAAGGAAGGAAAGAAGGAAAGAAGAAAGGAAGGAAGGAAGGAAGGAAGGAAGGAAGGAAGGAAGGAAGGAAGGAAGGAAGGAAGGAAAGAAGGGAGGGAGGGAGGGAGGGAGGAAGGGAGGAAAGGAGGGAGGGAGGAAGAAAGAGTAAAGTCACAGTGAGTCTGAGACTGGAATCGTCAAAAGCACCTTCACCTTCAGAGACACCGAGTTGCTGCTTCAATCCAGCAAGCCATGGCCTGTGCTACTGCTTTAAGTTTAATTATGTACAAAGTCATTAGTGAATTTAATTTATAAGCTACTATTTTAAAAAACAGCAATTTAGCTGCTTAACCTATTTCATAATTCTTTCCAAAGGCTCACATTTTAAATAGATAACAGTTTGATGGCACAGCATGATGGGGCTGTGGGGAAGGCTGGAGGAGTCAGCTTGCCTGAGAGGGCACCTGGTTTGCCATGAAAGCAACTCAGGTTCAAGACCCTCCACCCCCATACAGCACATTGGAGCACTAAGGAATTCAAGGAAGCTGTGGTGCTGTGATATTTCTCTTTCTCTTTCCCTTTTCTCTCTGAAAAGGTTGGCTCAGAGCATTAGTTAAGTCCAAGAGACAACAGAGTGATCAGTAATGAGGATAACGAATAAGTTATGACACATTGTCATATTAAATCTCACAGTCCCCATAGCAGTGGCATTTAACTGAGTGACACACCTGCTAAGTGAGAAGGGCATGTGATGCAAAGCAGAATCCATTCTCAGGGTCTTTTCCAGCTCCATTCCCTTGACAAATATTCAGTCTACTCCTCCCAAAGAAAGATGTTCCAAGTCAGAGAAGCAGTTTCTCGTGTAACATTCACACCTTGCCATGAGTGTGTCCTGGGCTCGAGTCCCAGTGACTTATCCAGAGGAATGCTACTCAAAATTTCCTTCACCCATAACTGAGGATTTTTACACTCATTTTCAGTCCATTAGCAACTCCACATTTAGCAGCTCTTTGAACAACTTAACAAGAAACTCAGAACAGGAACCTCTTGGGAAAAGTTGGATATTTTTTTTAAGGTGAATGTGCAGGAGAAAGGACCAGAACAGCATCACTTGAGCACATAAGATACCAGGAATCAAACTCAGAGTGACCTCAGAGTGACTTTTGAGAGTCCCCCTCTTTATCCAATGGGCCACCTCCCAGAGGGCCCCAAGATGGGACACCTCTGTGTAAATATAGAGCCCCTTCCAGGATCTGCTTTGACCTCTCAGTCCTGCTCCCACTGCTGCCCATCTGCCACCAGTCAGATGACATCACACAATCAGGTGCCTCCTTCACAACAGTCTCAGCCTAGAGCAGTGATGATTCATAAAGGAGCTTGCGACTGCTTCAGGTTCAAGCCATGGCGTCCTAGCAAACGAGCAGTTGACGGAAACCAGAAACTTGTGCGGCTAGTAGACAGTATTGTGGATAAGGAGCTAGAATAGAAGCGAGATGAAAGGGGAGCAGTTAGGATCACTAGGGGTCAGAGGAGGAGGAGGGAGGAGAGGAGGAAGAGGAGGGAGCCAGTTAATGCACCTAAGTCAGTCGATGGACAGAGCAGTAGTTGAAGCCGCAGAGAGGACAGCTAGAGTGCTGGAGACCTTGAGGAGAGCAGAGGCAAACAGAACCTCAGTGCAGGGCCTGGGGAGTAAGGGCACTACTTGCTCCACCTATAGCCCATCCACTCATTCAGCAACCAGCATTCCCTCATTGACGGACTCAGAATGGCAAACTTTCAATGCATATAACAAGTAGGTTTGCTTTCCTTCTCTTGTGAGTAAAGGTAGGGGAATGTTCATTTCTCAGGGGTCAGTGAGTCACAAGAATGTGAGTCACACAGGCCTCTGAAACTAACACTGGGACCTTTGAGTAGATATCTCCCAGCTTTAGTCCTCTTGGCCATTTGAGAGATTAAGCTAAAAGTCCCACTTAACTTCCCAGCTCGGGATATGGATCAACCTGCCAATGTCCATGTCCAATGGAGAAGCTATTACAAAAGCCAGACCTTCCACCTTCTGTACCCCATAATGATTCTGGGTCCATACTCCCAGAGGGATAAATAATAAGAAATTTTCCAATGAGGGAATTGGGGAGATGTGCTGTAGAACTCAAGTGGTGGGAATTGTGTGAAATTATACCTCTCTTATCCAACGGATTTGTCAATCATAATGAAATCAATAATAAAAAAAATCCCCCCACCTACACAGTGGGCCTTTTCAGGAAAATTCCACTGATAAAGGAAGGAGTAGGTCAATTTTCTTGTTTACAAAAATAAATAAATAAATTCCCAGCTCAAGGTTGGTATACACAAATCTCAATAAATGCTGCTATGGAAAGAACATTAAGAAACTCACAGGCAAAGAAAAAAAAGGAAATCAAAATTATAAGTTTTTATAAATTAACTGTACTTAAGAAAATAGTTCTTTTAGCCCAGTTTTATATAAAATTGTTCTTTCTTGCTAAGTCATAGTAGCATAAGACTTTAAAATAACATTGCTAAACATGTACTCTATTTGATATCTAATAAGGTTAAGAATCAAAAGGTCTTAGATGTGACTGTGCTTCAGCAGATTTCAAATATTCTCTGAATTAAAAAAGCACTCTGGGGGCCAGGTGGTGGTGCACCTGGTTGAGTGTACAGCCTGTAATGTGCAAGGATCTGGGTTCCAGACACCTCCCTCGGTCCCCACCTGCAGAGAAAAAGCTTCATGAGTGGTGAAGCAGTGTTGCAGGTGTCTCTCTGTCTCTCTTCCCTAAAGCTCTCTTCCCTCTCAATTTCTGGCTGCCTCTATCTAATAAATAAATAAATATAATTTTTAAATGTTTTAAAATACTCTCTGTTGTTTCTTGGACCTAACTAATGCTCTGAGTCAACTTTTTCAGAGAGAAAAGGGAAAGATAAAGAGAAATACCACAACACCACAGCTTCCTTAAATTCCTTAGTGCTCCCATGTGCTGTATGGGGGTGGGGGGACTTGAACTTGAGTTGTTCTCATGGCAAACCAGGTGCCCTCTCAGGCAAGCTAACTCCTCCAGCCCTCCCCATACCCCTATCATACTTTGACATCAAACTGTTATCTATTTAAAATGTGAGCCTTTGGAAAGAATCATGAAATAGGTTAAGAATGCTAGATATTTGATGCTTTTTTAAAATAATAGATTATAAATTATATTCACTGTAATGACTTTGTATATAGTTAGACTTAAAAAAGGCTTACCAGTTTGTTTTCTCCTCAAGAGTTATTGTTCTGATCAGAAAACACAAGTAGAATCTGAACTGGAATTGGAATATTGCACCAAAGTAAAAGACTCTGGGGTGGGGGTGGGGGGATACAGGTCCAAAAAGGATGACAGAGGACCTCTAGTGGGGCTTGTGTTGTTACATGGAAATCTGGGAAATGTTATGCATGTACAAACTATTGTATTTACTGTCAAATGTAAAACATTAATTCCCCAATAGAGAAATTATTAAAAAAACGAGTTGCTATTCTTCTTCTTCTTCTAGCGTTTGCCCTTCTTCCGTAGCCAGTCAACAGCCTCAGGTTGAGCCTGATGTAAAGTTTCAAGACCTCCTTTGAATCTGGAGAGGTGGCAGTCATTGACTATGTGGGTCATAGTCTGTCTGTAGCCGCAGGGGCAGTTCGGGTCGTCTCTGGCTCCCCAGCGATGGAACATAGCGGTGCACCGGCCATGGCCTGTTCGATAGCGATTGAGGAGGGCCCAGTCATAACGTGCTAGGTCAAAGCCGCTTGCAGGGGTCTGTGATGAGGTGTTTGTTCTTGACCTCAGTTGACTGCCAGCTCTGTTTCCAAGAGACTGGAACAGAGAAGTTCAGTGTAGGCGTAGGGGACCAGATTGGGTGACGAGACATCAAACGTTGGACAGGGTGGACTCGAAGAGCAAGACCAACAGCTTGAAAGCTGTCAGGAGCTTGTTGCTGGCTTTGAAAGTGACTGGGATCCATGTGGATTCAGTCGGCTAGGAAGGATCGTCAGTTTCCCCAATGAATGGGTACTCACAGGATGCACCACGGGAAGGTCGATCCAATGCACCCCATAGGCCATGGTTTGCTGTATTGAAGATGAAGGTTCTTCTGACCATCCCAGCCTCAGACTCACTGTGGCTTTACTTGCACCTTCTTTTTTTGTAGTCCGGATGTCTCATGAATAAGGGACGGAGAGATAACTTAGCACTGGAGCTTTCTCTGTTGCCATAGGCCCTCCAATGTGATTCCAGGGCTTAAACCTGGGTGGTGCCCATAACAATGCAAGTACACTTCTTGGAGTACTATCTCCCTAGTCCTATTTAGGTTTTTTTTGGTTTTGTTTTTGCTTTTTTGTCAGAAAACATTTCTTCCTTACCTGCAGAAGGGAAGCTTAGCAAGCTCTGAAGCAGGTCTGCAGGTTTCTATCTGGTCTCTATCTCCATCTCCCCCTTCCTTCCCAATTTCTCTCTGTAGCAAATAAAAAGAAAATTTCCTTACTTGATCTAGAAAAAAAAAAAAGACACTTATCAAAGAGTCCTTTTCAGAAATTTCCTTTATGCTACATAAGAACAGTGAGACCCAACTCAACTCCAAGATCCAATTTCTGCCAGAGCATGTGGCCTGAAGCCTTTCCCCAAATCCCACCATCATTTCTTCTCTTTTTTTCTCACAAAATCTTAGAGACAGTTTATTTGCTAATTTCTTTCTTTCTTTCTCTTCTTTCTTTCTTTCTTCATTTCTTTCTCTTTCTTTCTGTCATTCTTTTTTTTTATTTCTTTATTGGGGAATTAATGTTTTACATTCAACAGTAAATACAATAGTTTGTACATGCATAACATTTCCCAGTTTTCCATATAACAATACAACCCCCACTAGGTCCTCTGTCATCCTTCTTGGACCTGTATTCTCCCCACCCATCCACCCCAGAGTCTTTTACTTTGCTGCAATATGCCAATTCCAGTTTGGGTTCTACTTGTATTTTCTTTTCTGATCTTGTTTTTCAACTTCTGCCTGAGAGTGAGATCCATTTCTTCTTTTTATGTTCCAGATCGGCATGGATCAAACACACCCAAGACCCTTGGATCTCATCAGGTTTCCTGGATTCAGTAGACATGAAAATTGAGGTAAGGATATACACCCACTGTAAACTAGGAAAAAGTCAATAATAGGACTCTGCCAAGTTACAATATTGGGATTTAGTGGAGAAGAGATGAGTTTCTAGATTGCCCATCAGGCTTATTTCAGGACTTGACAGAATCAGCACCACCTGCCCTCACAGCCTATCACTGGTGTTAATTTAAACAGGTGGTCACCCTAGACTGATGTGTCACAGAGGAGGATTTTGACTTGAATGAGTCCTAGATAGGTAAGTGACTCTTAAGGTGTTTCCTAGACCTCTGGAGAGATAAGACAACAGAGCTATGTCCCTGGGACTACATGAAGGGGAAGAGCAAGTGAAAATGATCAGGAAAAGCCTGGTTGTGCTTTTTTCTTTTTCCTTTCTTTTCCTTTCCTTTTCTTTTTTGAAGTGGGTGAGTTTACTGCACATGGAATATTTTGGAATCTCCACAAGCAAAGATGAAAGAATTAGCTTTAGACTTTCATTTCACCCTGCAGAACTGAGCTTATGGGGAAAGGGTGCTGGGAGATAATGGAACACAAGGTTAAGAGGGCCCAGTGGACTTTGGTGAGGGATGAGTATGGAAATACACTTTTAAAGAGGTAGGGAACTATACTTGTGCAGCAGTTTTCACCTTGTAAACCAAAGGCATCGCAGAAACAAAACTAGTATTGAAAAAGAAAAAGGAGTAAGGACTGGCTTTTCATAGGTGAAGAGACAGTGAGTTGGAAAGGTAGGAAGGCCTGAATGCAGAGCTGGGGCCCCTGTGGCTGCTTCTGTCTCTCAAGGATGTTGAAGGTAAAGGTTTCAACCAGGAGGCAGCAGAAGAGGTTGGGAGAAGACAGGTTTGAAAAGTGGTTGTGAAGCCCAACCAGGGCCCAGGGTAGGAGTGACAGACAGAGCCCACGGTCACTGGACATCTGTGCACTCCCCACTAAAAAATGGTCTCACCTTTCCCTCTGACAAGCCTTTAGGCAGCAACCACTGTCTGCCATCAAAGAGCCTAGGAGCCACAGAGCTCCAGGTGGATGAGGAATCCCTGCAAGGGCTCCAGGGCAAGGGCTCCAACTTGCAGTCTGGCAAGAGAAACATTTTCTATGACCAGAAGCAGCAGTGGCAGCAAAGGCTGGATGCTTACCGCCTGAAGCAGCAGCGGCGGCTGCAGCGGCTAGAAGACACCTTCAGGTGCTACAACATAGACCCCAACTACGCGATACCCAGAGAGAAGGGACGGCGGCCATTACCAAGGTTGAGGACAGAGGAGGCTGAGCGCTGGGAGAGCAAGATCCCTGAAAGGGAGTTGAGTCATATCCAGAGACACATCCACCGAACTGAGAGAGCCAGAGGCCTCCGGGACAAGTGCCAACTGGTGGCCCTGGACATTCCCAGTGAGGTGGGGCTCCCCAAAAAAGCAGCTGCTGAGAAGAAGGAAGTGACCATCACAGATGAACAGATGGCAATTAGGAGGATAAACAGCAAGCGACAGATGGCCAAGGTGACTGAGCAGATCAAGGAACATCAGGACCGGATGCTGCGAGGCCGTAGGCTCACGGAGCAGAGAAGAGCAGAGAAGGAGGCAAGCAGGATTCCCAGCCAGATCCTTCCTCTGCGCACACAGCTCAGGGGCAGAAGGACCTTCCAAGATTCCAGATAGGAGAAGTGGGTCACCACCTTCCCAGTCCCTGAGGACCCAGGTGGCAGAAAAGATGGAGAAGTCCACCCAGGAGGAGCCCAGGCAGAGCCCACCCCCCGAAAGGGTATTCCTGAAGGTACTGACCTTTTCTTGAAAAAATTAGCTCGTTCAGTTCCAACTGTAGTTTAAATTTGTTGAGTTTAGAAAATAATATTTAAGTTTATTTAGGTTCTGGACAAGTATTTTTCTCTCATGGGCACTAGTGCAGCCACATCATCTACACCCTAATCACATTTCTTTTATTTTTCTTTTATTAGTGATTTAATATTGATCTACAGAATTCTGCGATAACAGGGATGTAATTCCACACCGTTCCCACCACCAGAGTTCTGTGTCCTCTTGCCCTCCATTGGAAACTGTAGTAGTTCTCCCAAGGTCACAGATATGGGTTGACTACTATTTCTATATCCATTTATATTTGTATATATTTGCCCATCTTTTCTGTGGCGCTGCTTTCTCTTCTGAAGTCACACCTACACCTACTATTCCTTTTGAGTATTCTTCTATTTTTTCCTTTTCTCTCTCCGGGTCCTGAATTGTGGTTCAGACCCCTCTACTCTTGTTCTCTTATCATTTCTCCCCCTTTGGGAGTATGGAGCAAAATTCTTTCTGGGGTACACAAGTTGGGAGTTCTGTAATTGCTTCTGTAACTGCTTCTGCACTGGACATGGGTTTTGTTCTAGTGCATCCAATTCAGGCAAGTGTCCAGCACTCAACCTCTGCTAGTTCTGGCCAGAAACCAGCCACAGGCTTTGGAACCTCCAAGGTTTTCATCATGGCCCACAGCCTCGGCACGTTCTGAGAGCTCCTGCAGGGTCAGGATGGAAGAGAAATTGCTGACCACCCCGAAGATCCTCATCATCAGCGAGAACTGCATAGGCCAGTCCAGGTGAGGGGCTCTGTGTAGCAGTGAGTAGGAATGGTTCCTATGGGCTGGGTGGTCACTGCCCCCTAGGTGTTGCAAGGATGGTCAACAGAACAAACTTGTGTTGCCCCCACCCTTGTCACTTCTCTCCACCTCCCCCAATCTGTTGGACATTATTTCTCGAATCACTTATCAGAGTTGTAGCTTCCTTTCAGTATCTAATAGAAATATAAACTAATCTACCTGGAAAACCGTATGGAGAAATTAGAGTCTTGTATTGCTACCTCTGCCATGTCCTGCCCTGCACCACCTGTAAGAGCTACGGATATAAAATTTTTCATCATCTTTATTTATTTATTGGATAGAGGAAGCCAGAAATTGAAAGGGGAAGAGGGATAGAGAGAAAGAGGAACAGAGACACTTGTGAAGCTTTCCCCCTGGAGGTGAGGACCGGGGGCCTCGAACCTGGGTCCTTGTGCACTGAAACATGTGTGCTCAACCTGGTGTGCCACCTCTCATCCCCCAGAGCTACTGATTTATATTGTTCACATGTGCTGCTCTGCACTATATCAAATCCCTGCCTTTCCTCACAAAGTACAGATGTGAAAAACAAACAAAAAAATCTGTGTCTGAAATATTGACAATATTCAGTAAAAGTAAATAATCCTGTTATTTACTTAGATTACTGCTTTGTTCTTATTATCTCTCTATAAAGATCTCTGTCTTTATAATACTTTCTTTGGTAACCAAAATGTACACCATTTCTATTCTTAAATGATGGCTAACTGACTTTTTCTGAAATATATTTTTTAAACTTTTAAAAATTTTTACCTTTTGTTGCCTTTGTTGTTTATTGTCGTTGTTGTTATTGATGTCATTGTTGTTGGATAGGACAGAGAGAAATCAAAAGAGGAGGGGAAGACAGAGAGGGGAAGCGAAAGATAGACCACCTGCAGACCTACTTCACTGCCTGGGAAATGATGCCCCCTGAAGGTGGGGAGCCGGGGGCTCGAACCAGGATCCCTAAACCGGTCATTGCACTTTGTGCCATGTACACTTAACCCACTGTGCCACCACCCAGATCTCTCTGAAGTCTTTACTTTTATTAATTTGAGGTTTACTGTCGGGAAGAGAGCCAGGGTTACATGTCTGACAAGGCACACATACTATCCAGTGGGCTCTCAGACTCCTAAGTGGAAATTTTTTCTTTGTTGTATTTCTCTTTTATTTACTGGGGTTTTTTTATTAGTGATTTAATATTCATTTACAAAATTAGGAAACAACAGGGACATAATTCCACACACTTTCTCTGTTGTCAGTGGATGTGACAGTAGAGTGTGTTAACTTTGTGTTTCGGCCCTTGTTACTGTGTCTGACATGTATTATGAGCCCAAGATAATCAGTGATATGAAAGGCTATGTATAGAGCAGTGCTACTAAATGCATTTTTTAAAATTTCATAAGACAGAAAGAAATTGAGAGGGGGAGAGATAGAAAGGGAGAGAGAAAAACACCCGCACATCTTCTTCACCACTCATGAGACATCTCTCTGCAGGTGGGGAGCAAGGGACTTGAACCTGGATTCTTGTACATGGTATGTGTGCTCCACCAGGAGCACCACTGCCCAGGTCTATCAAATTACTTTAAAAAAAAAAAATAGAATTTGAGAATACCTATAAGTGGTTTGCCATGCTAGCTAATTAGAATGTGTTGGGTAGTAAGCCAGCTCCCCCCTGCTTAAAGCCTCTGTCTCTAATCCTGCTTAACTAAGCACCACCCTGCCGGTTTAACACTGCTGTCTATTTACATAACACTGTTGACTAAGCACCACCCTGCCTCCAGGGCATTGGTTTAATCCTCACTGGTTCGCCAGCTTTTTCCTTCTCCCCACCCCCTATCCTACTTACATCCTCTTCTGACCTGACAGTTCCACCTCAGGATATATAAGGACAGGACTGTGATTAGAGGTATCTTAGATTACGCTGTGTTCCACATGAATAAAGACTGAACTGCGTACCACTCAGTCACGAGTCTCTGGTCGTCTCTCTCTTCCTCCCATGAAGCTAGCCAGGCAAGAATGTGTGAGGAGGTAGAACTAATATTTGATATCACATGTTAGGGAGTGAGTGACAACATAAAGACCTAAGTTAGAGCAGGATTGTGGTGGGGGCTCTACTGAATTACTGGGTTATGAGAAAAGTCAGGACACATTCTTACATAGAAAAACAGAGAACTACATCATGATTTTTCTGACAACCCAAAGTTGTAGCATCAGCTCACTTTATTGCCTTCTCCTATAAACTGAAACATTTTGGTGAGAGTTAGATGATGATTCTTGCTCTAAAATTTCATTAAGGCAAACCTGAGCCATGAGTCGGGAGCCTGTACAGAAGCATCTTCCAGGCCATGGTGAGGGCACTAATAGGAAATGATCGTCTATTGATTGAGGATGGTGTCCTGGGACTTGCCATACTTCTCAGACCCATTAGCAGAAAGAAAGCAGCTTCATGCAAGTCAGTTTCCTCTTGCTTCCTGTTCAGTGTCACCTGGTAATCCATGGGGTAGGTCTTAAAAGAAGCAGCTGCTGGGACACCTGAATCACTTATTGCACAATGACTGAGATTGAGTGACAAAAGGGACATTTTCACCATACAGTTTCCTATGTCCCTGCTGATCTCCACCCTACATTTATTCTCTAAAAATCCTAAGGGTTAAATGATGAGTTCTATGAGTTTTCACACTTCTTACCCAATAAGTTGACCTGTCCCAACTCTAACCCCATTCCTGAAAACAGTTCTTAATTTCTTTTTTTTTATTAATTTATTTCTTTATTGGGAATTAATGTTTTACATTCAACAGTAAATACAATAGTTTGTACATGCATAACATTCCCCAGTTTCCCATTTAACAATACAACCCCCACTATGTCATTTATCATCCTTCATGGACCTGTATTCTTCCCACCCACCCACCCCAGAGTCTTTTACTTTGGTGCGATATGCTAATTCCATTTCGGGTTCTACTTCTGTTTTCTTTTCTGCACTTGTTTTTCAACTTCTGCCTGAGAGTGAGATCATCCCATATTCATCCTTCTGTTTCTGACTTATTTCACTCAACATGATTTTTTCAAGGTCCATCCAAGATCAACTGAAAACGGTGAAGTCACCATTTTTTACAGCTGAGTAGTATTCCATTGTGTATATAGACCACAACTTGCTCAGCCACTCATCTGTTGTTGGACACCTGGGTTGCTTTCAGGTTTGGCTATTACAAATTGTGCTGCCAAGAACATATGTGTACACAGATCTTTTTGGATGGATATGTTGGGTTCCTTAGGATATATCCCCAGGAGAGGAATTGCAGGATCATAGGGTAGGTCCATTTCTAGCTTTCTGAGAGTTCTCCAGACTGTTCTCCATAGAGGCTGGACCAATTGACATTCCCACCAGCAGTGCAGGAGGGTTCCTTTGACCCCACACCCTCTCCAGCATTTGCTGCTGTTACCTTTTCTGATGTATGACATTTTCACAGGAGTGAAGTGACATCTCATTGTTGTCTTGATTTGCATTTCTCTGACAATCAGAGACTTGGAGCATTTTTTCATGTGTTTCTCGGCCTTTTGGATCTCTTCTGTGGTGAATATTCTGTCCAATTCCTCCCCCCACTTTTGGATGGGGTTATTTGTTGTCTTGTTGTTGAGTCTGGCAAGCTCTTTATATATGTTGGTTATTAAACTCTTGCCTGATGTATGGCATGTAAAGATCTTCTCCCATTCTGTGAGGGGTCTCTTGGTTTGGGTAGTGGTTTCTTTTGCTGTGAAGAAGCTTTTTAATTTGATGTAGTCCCACAGGCTTATACTTACCTTAATCTTCTTTGTAATTGGATTCGTTTCATTGGAAATGTCTTTAAAATTTATGCAGAAAAGAGTTATGCCAATATTTTCCTCTAAGTAGCTGATAGTTTCTGGTCTAACATCCAAGTCCTTGATCCACTTGGAATTTGCTTTTGTATTTGGTGAAATACAGTGATTCAGTTTCATTCTTCTGCATGTTTCAAGCCACTGTTTCCAACACCATTTGTTGAAGAGACTCTGCTTTCCCCATGTAATAGTCTGGGCCCCTTTGTCAAAGATTAGATGTCCATAGGTATGGGGCCTCATTTCTGGGCTCTCAATTCTATTCCACTGGTCAGTGTGTCTATTCATGTTCCAGTACCAAGCATTTTTTATGACAATGGCCCTATAATACAGTTTGAAATCTGGGAGTGTGATGCCTCCGGTTCTGTTCTTTTTTCTCAAGATTGTTTTGGCAATTCTAGGTCTTTACTGGTTCCAGATAAACATTTGTAGCATTTGTTCTATTCTACTAAAAAATGTGGATGGGATCTTGATGGGGATAGCATTAAATTTGTAGATGGCTCTGGGTAATATATTCATTTTGATGATGTTAATTCTTCCAACCCATGAACATGGAATATCTTTCCACGTCTTTGTGTCTTTTTCAATTTCTTTGAGTGGTGACTCATAATTTTCAGTATACAAGTCTTTCACTTCTTTGGTTAGATTTACTCCGAGATATTTTATTGTTTTTGTTGCTACAGTAAAAGGAATTGATTTCTGGATTTCAATTTCTTCTAACTTAGTGTTTGCATAGAGGAATGACACTGACTTTTGAATTTTATAGCCTGACACCTTACTGTATTGCCTGATGATTTCCAAAAGCTTCTTGCTGGATTCCTTAGGTTTTTCCATGTATACTATCATGTCATCTGCAAATAAGGAGGGTTTGACTTCTTCTCTTCCAATCTGTATCCCTTTAATTCCTTGCTCCTGCCTGATGGCTATGGCAAGAACTTCCAACACTATGTTGAATAGTAATGGTGATAGTGGGCATCCCTGTCTAGTACCTGATCTGAGTGGAAATGCTTCCAGTTTTTCACCATTGAGTATGATGTTGGCTGTAGGTATGCTATATATAGACTCCACTATCTTCAGGAATTTTACATCTATTCCCATTTTTTGTAGTGTTTTGATCATAAAGGGATGTTGTATTTTGTCAAAGGCTTTCTCTGCATCTATTGATATGACCATGTGGTTTTTGGTCTTGCTTTTGTTGATGTGGTGGATCACATTGATTGATTTACGTATATTAAACCAACCTTGCATGCCTGGGATAAACCCCACTTGGTCATGATGAACAATCTTTTTGATATACTGCTGTATCCGGTTGGCTAGAATTTTGTTCAGTATTTTAGCATCAATGTTCATCAGAGATATTGGTCTGTAGTTTTCTTTTTTGGTTGTGTCCCTGTCTGCTTTTGGTATCAGAGTGATGTTGGCTTCATAGAAGCTGGCAGGGAGTATTCCAGTGTCTTCAATCTTCTGGAAGACTTTTAAAAGTAGAGGTATTACTTCTTCTTTGAAGGTTTTGTAGAATTCATTTGTAAAACCATCTGGTCCAGGACTTTTATTTTGGAGAAGATTTTTGATAACTGTTTCAATTTCATTAGCTGTGATGGGCCTGTTCATGTTATCTACGTCCTCTTTACTTAGTTTTGGAGGTTGGTAGGTATCTAGGAAATCATTCATTTCTTCCAGGTTCTCTAGATTGATGGCATATAGTCGTTCATAGAAGCCTCGCATGATATGTTGAATTTCTGCGGTGTCTGTTGTGATATCTCCTCTTTCATTTACTATCTGATTTATGTGGGTCTTCTCCCTTTTTTGTTTTGTGAGTCTGGCTAAAGGTTTGTCGATTTTGTTTACTCTTTCAAAGAACCAACATTTACTTTCATTGATCTTTTGTATGGTTTTCTTATTCTCAATGTTATTTATTTCTTCCCTAACTTTAGTGATTTCTGTCCTTCTGCTTGCTTTAGGGTTCCTTTGTTCTTCTTGTCTTTAAGATGTGCAATCAGGCTGTTTATTTGTGCTTTTTCTTGTTTCCTAATGTGTGCTTGTATAGCTATGAACTTCCCTCTTAGGACTGCTTTAGCTGTGTCCCAAATATTTTGATAGCTTGTGTCTTCATTTTCATTGAAGTCTCAAAACATTTTGATTTTTTGATTTCCTTGATTTCCTCTTTGACCCAGAAGTTGTTAAGAAGTGTACTGTTGAGCTTCCACATTTTGGGACTGTTACTAATCTTTTGTTGATTGTTAAGTGTTAGTCTAATTCCACTGTGGTCTGAGAAGATGCTTAGGATGATTTCAATGCTCTTTAATAAGCAGATGCTGTCTTTGTGGCCTAATATATAGTCTATCCTTGAGAATGACCCATGTGGATTTGAGTAAAATGTGTATTCCAGTTTCTTGGGATGAATCACTCTGAAAATGTCCAATAGTTCCAGTTAAATCTATCTCTTCATTTAGCTCCCTTATGTCTTTATTGATTTTCTGCCTGGATTATCTGTCAAGTTGAGAGAGTGGGGTGTTGAAGTCCCCTACTATGATTGTGTTACTGTTAATAAATTGCTGTAGCTCTTTCAGTAGAAGTTTGATGTATTTAGATGGTTTCTCATTGGGTGCATAGATGTTAATAATTGTTAAGTCCTAAAAAAATAAATAAATAAAATAAAAAAATAAAATAATAATAATAATAATTGTTAAGTCCTCTTGATTGACTGATCCTCTGAGCATTAAGTAGTGTCCATTCCTATCTTTTTTAATCTTATCTATTTTAAAGTCTATCGTGTCAGATATGAGAATAACTGTTCCTGCCCTTTTTTGTGGGCTTGTATGATAGTTTTCCATCCTTTCACTTTAAATCTGTGTTTGTCTTGTTGAGTTCATCTATTTTGTTGCCCTGTTCTGATACTGTTTTAGCTTTTTCAGCTAGTTGCATTCTTAGCTCAGCGATTTCAGCTTTCAGCTCTCTAATAACCATGAGATAAAAAGTATTTTCTTCCATAGTTTCATTTGTTGTTCCTGTATTTCTGATTACAATTTTTTCAAATTCTTTACTCCCTCCTGTTACTATTTCCTTAGCTAGTGTTTGGATGTTGAACTCGTTATTTTGTGCTTCACCCTCTGGAGGACTTATAGCTGGACTCTTGTCCTGGTTCAATTCTCCTATATTTCTTCTTGTTGTTTTAACCATTTTATATATTATGTTATGAGTTCCCTTTATCAGTACTT
The DNA here is from genome assembly GCF_950295315.1 of Erinaceus europaeus. Classification (NCBI taxonomy): domain Eukaryota; kingdom Metazoa; phylum Chordata; class Mammalia; order Eulipotyphla; family Erinaceidae; genus Erinaceus; species Erinaceus europaeus. Next base: position 22,224,926 of record NC_080167.1, read on the forward strand.
TTCAAATTGTTTACTGTTGCCTGGATTGACTTGTGTCTAAGTAAGTTAATTAAAGGGTTCACAGTGGTGGAAGTTAACAGTTGTTTCAATAGTATTTTAATCCCTGAGTTGGAGCTCAGTGGTTTAAAAGCCTCTTTTTTTTTTCCTTCCCTGTAGGCTATGGGAGCCTGAGGGCTTTTAAACTATCAATAGGCTTCTTAGCTTAATCACTGACTCCTGGCCAAGAGATAAAGCAGGGTGTGGCAGAGGTAATCCAGTGGTTATGCAAAGAGACTTTCACAGCCCCTCAGCTATGCCACCGAGGTATAGGTCTTCTCCTGAGTTTCCTGCTTAGATCTCTGTCCCCTGGTGTCCCTCCCTGTCGCTGCTCCAGATTCTGAGGGTAGTAGCAATGGAGACTCAGAGTTGCACTTGGTGAGACTCTGAGGAGTCCTCTCCTCCCTTCAGCTGTCCCCTTATTGGTGGAGCAGCCTGGAGGTGGTGTCTCAAGTGATAAAATGCTGGACTGTTAGCAGTCACTTAATCTCTCCTTATGCTCCTCTCTCCTCTCTGTCACCACCACACATGTTTGTACTCACTGGTGATTTAGTGGGTTCCTATGGTCATTCTAGTCCTGTCTTGTTTCAGTCCCGGGTGGTCTCCTTTGGTATTCCTAGTTGATCCGGGAGAGGAGAGGAGAGGAGAGGAGAGGAGAGGAGAGGAGAGGAGAGGAGAGGAGAGGAGAGGAGAGGAGAGGAGAGAAAGCGATCTGCTGCTGCTCGTAGCTCCACCTCCGGAAGTCTCTCTCGAAAGTTGTTTTATAATCAACAGTTCTTAATTTCTTATTGAAATCTCTTGTCCTTTTTACAGGAACTTGGTGGATGGTTTCCTTGGGAAATCAAAGAGTCTCTCTCTGGTTTGAAGGGAATGTATCTCCCATTGATTGACTGATGACTTGAGCAGCGTTGGTGAGTTGATGACACTCTCATTGTTCTAAGAAGACACAAACTGTGTGAAGTAGTTCCTCTTTAACTAGAAGCTTCCAGAAGAAAAGGTGACGGTGTTACCATTAAGTTTTGACATTCCTGGGAATATCAAATGTAGGAAAATAGGAATGTACAGATCTAGTGATTAATAACAAAACACTATGTGTGAACAAATTGTTGTGTGTGGAGTATATATTACTTTTCACCCCATCACCTGGGGCTCCAGTCAGGGAATTCTATAATTCCCCCATAGATACAATGGACCTAGATTTTTTTAAATAATTTTTTAAAATATATTTTTTATTTATTTTTATTGTTGTTATTATTGATGTGTTGTTGCATAGGACAGAGAGAAATGGAAAGAGGAGGGGAAGACAGAGACGGGGTGAGAAAGATAGACACCTGCAGACTGCTTCACCACTTGTGAAGCGACCCCCCTGCAGGTGGGGAACCGGGAGCTCCAACTGGAATCCTTACATCGGTCCTTGTACTTTGCGCCACCTGCGCTTAACCTGATGCGCTACCGCCCAACTCCCTGGACCTAGATTTCTAATAGACTCTTCTCTCCACCATCACTGGTTACTCTATCAGGAATGTCATCATAAGCCCTTTCAAGGCTCTCTCTACAACACTGTCCACATGATAAAGTAGCGATGGAGGGAGTTTCCCACTCTCTAAAGGGAGTCTGAGTCAGCCTACTCTATCACTCAAGGAAGACTGGTCCTGAAATGAGTGCAGCCTAGAATTTTCCCAGCTGTGATCATGGACTGCAAGTTCAAACTGATGAGATTCAAAAGTTAAATACACCCCTGCACTAAATATGAATATACATGGGTCCAGGGTCAGAATGATGGGTTAAACAGTTAATTGTATTTATGTATTTTCTTCAAATTTGAAAATTACTCTCTGCCCTAATTCAGTGTTCTAGTCCTATTCTCAATTCTGACTACATTTTCCCAGACAATGATCTTAGTCCACCTCCATGTTAGCTAGGAAGCTCAAACAAGAATTACCAAAGTCATGAGCCCTTAGGGAAATACCCAAAATAGACCTCCTAGTTTCTTACTACCCTGAAATCCCTATTCTCACATCTTTTCCTACTTTCTGGTTTTTATTTCTTTGCTAAGACTTTGGCTCCATGTATTTATGGGTTGAGTCTCCTTGATAGACCCTTTTTCCCTTCTGGAAGAGTATGCTAACTTCCTGAATTAGGAAATAACTTACACTGTTAGTGGTAAGTGGTATGCCTGACAAAGTGTTAGTTTTGTTTTTCAAATTAACTACACTGTCAAAATTCTGACAACATTGGATATCTTTGCTGACTTGGGCCAGCAAAATATCTCTCTTGGATAGTGTGCTGCTTTGCCATGTGTGCGGCCCATGTTCAAATCTGGCCCCAGTGGTAATGAAGAAATATTTGGTGCTGTGGTTTTTCACTCTCCCTCTGCCTTTTGGCCTCCATGTTTCCATCATCATCATCAGAAAAGGAAAAGGAGGAGGATGAGCAGCAGCAGCAGCAGGAGGAGGATGAAAAGGAGGGAGGGATGAGAAGAAGGGAAAAGAGAAAGAAATGTGTGTGTATTATATTTTAAAATGAAATTGAGGTAGCTGATGAAATTTCTCATTCTAAAAAATTTTTTTTAATTTATTGAGGAATTTGTTTTACATTTGACAGTAAATACAATAGTTTGTACATGCATAATATTTCTCAGTTTTCCATATAATAATACAACCCCACTAGGTCCCCCAAAGGACCTGTATTCTCCCCACCCCCCCACCCACCCCAGAGTCTCTTACTTTGGTGCAATACTCCAATTCCAGTTCGGGTTCTACTTGTGTCTAAACAATTTTTTTCAAGAGGACTAAAACGTCCTTATAACCAGTTCACCATATCCTTTGTCATTCATACTTGTCTGACCACACACCTGGACCATTAAACTCATCTAGAATATGTTCTGGGTGGCATTTATGCTATATATATATAGCATAATGGTTATTCAAAAAGACTTTTATGTATGAGGTAGAAAAAGTCTCAGGTACAAATTTCAGTAACAACATAAGCCAGAGCTGAGTAGTGCTCTGCTTGGGGGAAACAAAAAACAAAAAAACTCTTTCAGGGACCAGAACTCTTTATGGAATTAAAAACTTCTCAGAACTATAGCACAGACCATGGAAGTTTCACTAGAAACAGGGACTGGAGAGCTTGCAAAAATATCTTAATCTCTCAGGAATGTGGACTATGGTGAGAGTGTGTACTAGGACCAGCAGGGGGCACAGTGGAACGGTCCTACACAACTGCTTAGTGGTGACTGATGGAGACAGTGTGTCCTGTCTGACCTGTCAGAGTCCACTGAGCAGGGAGCTTTGTTTGTTCTTAGCAGGTGCTTCCACCCAAGAGTCTGGGGTGTGAGCTGCACTCTAGCACCTGGGTTTAGGAAGGGACTGGGTAGTCAGTCTCTGATTGGAACTCATTTGCATTGACAATCCCTCCTCTGGCTGGGGGAAAAGAAAAGGAGGTCTGGAGTAACCCAGTCTCATTGTAGGGTTCTGGGAACATTGTCCACCATGGCCTGGATGGCTCTCCTCCTTGTGACTCACTCACAGCATAGGTAGGAACAATTTTGAGAAATATATCTCAATTCCGTTTGGTTTGTTTGTTTTCAGCCCCTCTGACTTGTTCTGCTTTGATCTCTAGTTTCAGTCCACTCCCCTACTCCATCTTAATAGATGTCTGTTTGCAGGTCTGCTCTCCCAGCCTGTGCTCTCCCTCTCTGCAACTCCTGGATCCACTGTCCTTCTCACCTGCACAATGAGCAGTGGCTTCAGTGTGGGCACCTATGGCATGTATTGGTACCAGCAGAAGTCAGGGGGCCCTCCCAGGTCTATCCTGTACCACTTCTTAAGTTTGAAGTTGGGGCCTGGGGTCCCCAGCCGCTTTTCTGGATCCAAAGATGCTACGGTCAATGCAGGGATTCTACTCATCTCTGGGCTGCAGCCTGAGGATGAGGCTGACTATTACTGCATGATGGATCATGACAATGAAAGACACTACGACTCTCCACAGCATCTCAGATAGTCAGGAAGTGAGACCAAAACCTCGAGGCTACCAGCCTTGACTTTGATCCACTTTTCATTCAGACATTTCTGCGGAGACATGTGCTGGGGTGACTTCTATGTGCTAACAATGTTCTTGAGAAGTAACACTTAACACGCATAATGTGGACAGAAAAGAAAATGCTGACCAGTGAAGTCAGTGTTCATTCACAGATTAGTTAAATTGATCTCATAAATTGTGATTCACTTATTTACTTATATATTTACTTATTTATATCAGCATTGGGGCTTCACCATTACAGGCAAACTTTTTCAAATAGAAAGAGACAGAGAGTTGGGGAGGAGGGCACGGTGGTACACCACAGGAGTTATATTCTCCACAATCTGGTTTCAGGGAGGGAACAGGGAATCATGGGATGGACATTATTTGCATGTACAGTCCCTCCTCTGTCAGAGGAGTGAAGAAGAAAAAGGGAGCTCGGGGAAGGCAGCCCCAATTAAGGAGCAGGGGTTGTGCATAGCATGGCCTTGATTCCACTCTTCCTCATGATCCTCTCTCACTGTACAGGTACAGATTACATTGGGAGAAAAGGCCTAATAATCCTCACCCCACTTCCTTGCTTGGAACCCTGATAAATTTCATCCTAGTTCTTGCCCCAAGAACATGAGTGTCTGTCTGCAAGTTCACTCTCCCACCCTGTGCTGACTCAGCCTCCCTCCCTCCCGGCATCTCCTGGTCCCACAGCCAGGCTCACCTGCACCCTGAGCAGTGATGTCAATGTTGGAAATCCCTGGGTATTCTGGTACCACCAGAATCCAGGGAGCCCTCCCAGATATCTCCTGAGTTTCCACTCAGATTCAAGCAAACATCGAGGATCTGGGGTCCCCAGCCGCTTCTCTGGATCCAAAGACTCCTCAGGCAATGCAGAGCTTCTGCTCATCTCTAGGCTTTAGGCTGAGGATGAAGCTGACCATTACTGTAAGATTGGGCACAGTGGCCACGACACAGTAACACATACTGATGGGGAAGTGGGACAAAAAACTCAACCAGCTCACAGACCTGACTTCTGATTTCCCCATTTAAAATAACTTCAGGGGGTCGGGTGGTAGCACAGCAGGTTAAGCACACGTGGCGCAAAGAGCAAGGACCATTGTAAGGATCCCAGTTCGAGCCCTGGCTCCCCACCTGCCGGGGAGTCACTTCACAGGCAGTGAGGCAGGTCTGCAGGTGTCTATCTTTCTCTCTCTCTCTCTATCTTCCCCTCCTCTTTCCATTTCTCTCTGTCCCATCCAACAATGATGACATCAATAACAACAATAATAACTACAACAATAAAAAATAAGGGCAACAAAAAGGAAAAATAAATAAATATTTTTTAAAACTTTCCAACTATTCTAAAATAAATAAATAAATAAACAAATAATAAAATGACTTGAATATATTCTAATTTTATTTGAGGTCCCTGGATTCAATACCCTTTCTTTCAGTTTCCTGTCCAACCTATCTCTGAACTCTCAGGAAAAATAAAGATTCAAATCTCACAATGACACAAAGATCATCTTTATTTTGATATAGAATCTGTAAATCATGATTTGTTTTTGTTTTTAAAATATTAATCTGAGAATGGGGTGGATAGTGGCACACCCAGTTAAGCACCCACACAAGGATTGGGGTTCAAGTCCCTAGCTCCCCACCTACAGTGGGGACACTTCATAAGCAGTAAAGCAGGTCTGCAGGTGTCTTTCTCTCCTTCTCAATTTTTCTCTGTCTTATCCAATAAAATGGGAAAAATGGCCACCAAGAGCAGTGGATTTGTAGTATAGGCACCAAGCCTCAGCTATAGCTCTGAAGGCAAAAATAAAATAAAATAAAATAAAATAAAATAAAATGTTAATTTGACCCTTTCTATGTTTCTTGCTCAGAACCAAGGAACCACCCAGGAGAGAGATAGTCTATACAGAATAGACTCTTTATCTTTCAGGGTTCAGAGAAGAGTCTGCCTCACCTCCCCAGGTTCTGTGCTAAATGGTGGAGAGATTGCATATATTAAAGGAATGAGTTACTAATATGGAAGATGATGTGTGGACTTAGCTTGGGAGGGATACCAGCACAGAGCTGGTCGGTCACATTTTCATGTTCCAGAATCTTCTGTTGTAAAGTCTGGATCAAGAAATTAGGGAAGGGGACAGTGGGAGTTGACTTACTGGGTGAAGAGAGAGTCTGCTCCAGGGAAGATCATGAGGTAGGTCCCTGGATAAAATGTTCTTTATGGCTGAATCCACTAAGGATCTATGGGTATCCTGACCCTCAAGCAGTGACTATGTCCTTATTTCCCATAAGAACCATGTTGGAATTTTCCAACAATCCAAAATGTTAGGATCTTGACTTTGGAATAATAGACAGGAGAAACTTACCAATGCTTTGCCGGCCTGTAGGGCCACAGAGGTGAAATGACACAGAATTGAGGAGTTCCTCAGATCAGTGTAGGTAAGTAGACAATCATTATGCAAAGATTCCAGTTATGAAGTAAGCAAGTGATGGTCCAAGCAACACTCCATAATACAGAAGCAGGCCTCCGAGGAGATAGTGACTGGCAAGCCTGGGGTGTTTTTTTTTTTAATAGTTTCTATCATATTCTTATCTTTAGCTCCCTTCCCCCTTTGTTTTAGTGTCTTTGACTCTCCCTGCCCTTTCATCTTTGCCCCAGAGTCTGAGCATCCTGACATTGTTTTTATCAGAAATGTAATATATTCTGTTATTACCCAGAATTGTTACTTTTTCAATGATGTGTATTTTTTTTCTTTTGTAAGGTATTCTTCGTTGTTCAAGTTTATGGTCAGATTCAAGCTGGCAACTGGAAGCTGGCAGCTTGGCCCTTGATGGCAGGTTGATATAAAACCTCATTGCAGAGCTTTGCTTGTGATTAATCCCAGAGGCCCCAGGATCTCCAGGACTCCCTATATTTTCCCTAGCATTTTGATTAAAGTAACTACATTCTACAGGCCAGTAAAAGAAGTCCAGATCATTGGGGTGATTCCCAGAGTGGCACTGGCCTCGGGGACAAAACTCTGTGATCAGGATAAATAACAGTTTCTAAACTGTTACCAAGCATTGCATAGCATTGATATGTCACTGCCTTCTCCCCAAATCAGAGGATCTGACATTTGAGCCAGGGAAGCAGACAAAGCTGGGATGAGAGTCCTTGGGCCCAGCAGAGGCAGCTGAACCATAGCAGCAGGGATGGCCTGAAGCCAGAGCAAAGGATCCAGGGAGGTAAGGTGAACAGGGAGGGGAAGGATCAGGAAGGTCTCAGGGGCCTGGCAGAGGGGCTTCAGTCTTCCCTTCACCTGCCACCCACTGGAAATCTCCACCATGCAAAAAGCCTTTCATGATTTCTCAAGGTAGACACCTCTTTCTCATTTCCTCCAGACCTCATAGACACTTAGCTTGATGGTTAAGGGAACTGGTATTGAAACCAAACCACACAGTCTCCTACCAGTTTTGAGTGCTTAAGTAAGCTGCTTGGTCCTTAGGGTGCAGTGTTCTCTTCTTCAAACACCCCTGGATGCTATCAGATCAGTATAAGTGTGGCCCAGAGTTCTGTGCTTAACTGAGTCCTGGTGTGGCCACCAGTGTTGTCTTCCTGCTGGTCTCTGGGGGATACAGGTGTTGTGCACTGACATTGGGATTCTTCCTGTAACCAGCAGAAAGGGAGAGACTGAAATCTGGGCACAGGAGATTCAGGGGGCCAGGAGGGCACAGAGCCATCAGTATAGCTTAGCACCAAACCCACACAACAGAACTGCCCACAAAGGGTGGGCAGTGTCCACTAGCATGCAGCTCACACAGAGCAGACACAGCAGAGATACTCAGAACTAGACTCTTTAGTGCCCCTGGTATTATACCACTGACCATCCTTGCAGAGTAACTCACCCAAACCTGACTATAGTCTGTGCCCATTTCTCCCACATACTCCCTACCTGCTTTTGTCCGATCCAAAATAAAATTATATATATCTGGAAGCAGATCACCACCTGGATAGAATGCCCTCCTCCCTATAGAGTGTTTCAAGCCTATGCCCAGGATCACCAGTCCAGAGAGTAGGAAGAGTAGATGTTTTGCATGTACTTTTTTGCAGTGAAGATTTAGAAAACCAAACCATACTGTGTATGCTGTTAAACCTACATTGTCATTCTGTTTGAATGTAGGCAATTATTCTTTTTATTTATTTATTTATTTATTTAACCAGAGCACTGATCATCTCTGGCTTATGGTAGTGCAGAGGATTGAACCTGGGACTTTGGAGCCTCAAGTGTGACAGTCTGTATGCATAAACATTATGCTATCTACCTCCACCCCGAATGGGCAATTATTCTGTGTCAGCTATATACCATCTTTAAGTCAGTTCTCTCTTTTTTGGACATTGAGGTAGTAACCAAGTATAGCTGGGTGATTTTTTTACAAGGATGCCTATATTCCCAACTCCACCTACTTGACTCTTTGCAGACTACATTCTTGGTCTCTGTAGATGAGAAAGCTTCCCTTCATTTTCTTATTTTTCTTTAAACCATAATGATGTCTGTTGTGAAAAATAATGACAAAATCCAAGAACGATTTCCTCTAATTGTTGTTAGACTTTCAAGTAGATTGTTTAGTTTATTGTATGTAGAATAAATTTAAAGGACTATCAACAAAATCCAGAGACAAGCTAAATTAGAAATGTTTCAACAATATTTTTCTATCTTTGTGCAAGGTGTAAAAGCAGACTGGACAGAATTTAATATCAATGTGTAGTCACTGTGTTGAATGCTGTGCTTTGAATATAGACATACCGAGACATCTGTCTAGCAGCACTAAGGTCCAGCTTTGGTTAAGCTTTGGTTAGTCTTTGGTTAAGGTCCATGTTGCAGTTAAGCAGTACCCACACAGCTTTGTCTTGTTTACCTGAGAGCCTTAGGGGAAGAGATGAGGCCCTGTTCAGCAAAGCCAGGGCTGTAGCTTTGTGGTAGACCTTTGGGTTGGCATTCTGGAGATCCCAAATTCAAAGTCCATGGAAATTATTTCCACTGTAAGTGTTGTAAGCACATATGCAAATGATACAGTGAAATTTTAAAAAGGAATACGACAGTATTCTTTTGACCAAACAAAACAAAAGCCTCTGAGCCTCCCATATGGGTACTAAAATGTTCAAACTCTTTCTATAAGAAACGTAAAGAACTTTTTTTTAAGAAAATCCCAGGTGCCATGAAATCAAGGGGAAATATCTTTAAAAACTACATAAGTGTATTGTGCAAGGCATAAAAATACTACACAGCATGGAAAGCAGTGTCTTCTCAGTGTACTATGTGTAATGATTAAGGAGCGGTTAGTAGCCAGTATGGGTAAACAGCCCGTTAGAACCAGCTTTTTCTCAGTATTTGGTTAATGTCTGTTGATGCAAGCAGCATTCTCACACAGCTATATCTCTTTCACGTGAGAGTATTAGGGGAAGAGGGGAAGCCCTGCTTGGAAAAACCAGCACTGTCACTTTGTGCTAAATCATGGAGTTAGCAATCTAGGGATGGTAAGTGCAAATTCCATAAAAAGAAGGGACTTTTTTTTTTTCATCTTAAGTGATTTAAGCACACGTGCAAATGATATAGTGAAATAATAAGCATACAATCACTCATTTAAATAAAACCTTTGTGGACTTCCCAGATTGATCATGAGCCTCTCAAGCTCTTTCAACAGTCTACTGCGTTGATTCCCAATTCTGACACCATCTCCCCAGACAATACCTTCAGCCCTCTTGCGTGTTAGCTGTCAGGCTCAAGCAAGAATTAGTGTAAAAAAAAAAAAAAAAAACACCTTAGTATATCTACAGGCCCTTTGGAATACAACTAAAATATGCCTACTAGCTATCTACAAAATGGAGGACCCCCCCCCCCCAGCACTTCATCTGCACTATTCCAGCCTTTAGGTTCATGATTGTTCAACAATTTGTATGACTTTGTATGTTAATTCTCTTTTCAGCCACCAGGTTCCAGATGCTAACATGATGCTGACCAGACTTCCCTGGACAGACAACCCCACCAATATGTCCTGGAGCTCCACTTCCCCAGAGCCCCACCCTATTAGGGAAATAGAGAGGCAGGCTGGGAGTATGGATCAACCAGTCAACACCCATGTTCAGCAGGGAAGCAATTACAGAAGCCAGACTTTCCACCTCCTGCATCCCACAGTGACCTTGGGTCCATACTCCCAAAGGGTTAAAGAATAGGAAAGCTATCAGGGAGGGGATGGGATACAGAGATCTGGTGGTGGGAATTGTATGGAGTTGTACCCCTCTTATCCTATGGTTTTGCTAATGTCTCCTTCTTTAAATAAATTTTTAAAAATAAAAAAGAATTAGTAAATATATTGGAATATACCTAAAATAGACTTCCTAACTTTTCCCAAAATGGAGAGCTCAAATCTTATATCTGTATTCTTACCTTTAGGTACATGATTATTAAACAGTTTGTTCTGCTTTATATCCTAATAATTTTTCAGGCACCAAATTGCAGGGGCTACCATGATGCAAACCTGACTTCAATGGGCAGATGACCTCACCAATGTGTCCTAGAACCCCACCTCCCCAGAGCCCTACCTCATTAGGGATAAGACAGAAAGAGGCTGGGTAGGGGGCCAGGTGGTGGTGCACATGGTTGAGTGCACGTGTTACAATGTGCAAGGAGCCCCTGGTCTCCACCTCCAGGGGGAAAGTTTCACAAGTAGTGAAGCTGTGCTGTAGATGTCTCTCTGTCTCTCTCCCTCTCTATCACCCCCTTCCCTCTCAATTTCTGACTGTATCTACCAAATAAAGATTTAGAAAAAAAAAAAAAAAAAGAGAAAAAAAGAAAGAGAGAAAAAAAAAAAGAAAGAAAGAAAGAAAGAGGCTGGGAATATGGATTGATCTGCCAACACTCTTCTCCAGCAGAGAAGCAATTACAAAAGCCAGACCTTCCACCTTCTGCACCCCATTAGGATCCTGGATCCATGCTCCCAGAGGGATAAAGAATAGGAAAGCTTCCAATGGAGCGGATGGGATGCAGAATTTTTGTGGTGGGAATTATATGGAATTGTAGCCCTCTTATCCAATGGACTTGTTCATAATTAAATCAATAAAAAATGTGAAGGACTATTTTTCCTAGTAAATTTCCAGGTACAATCAAGAGGAATATGTCAACCAAAAAAATAATACTAATAATAATACTTAAATGTTGTGGAAGGCATAAAAATACCATTGGACATGTGGAGTCAGTATCTTGTCATTTTGTGGGTGTGTTATATTGGAGGGCCCAATGGATTGTGTCTACAAGCACTTAGAAGCAGCTATCTCTCTGCAGTTAGAGTGAAGGAAAGCAGCATTTATACAGTGGTCCTTCATTCACTAGAGATCATTAGAGGAAGCAAGTGGAGCTGAGCCAGCATACCCATGGTGGTATCTCAATGGTAGATCCAAGAGTTGGAATATTGATGCTTCAACTTCAAAGGTAGGGCAGGGCAAGGGAAGGCAGAAGTGATGAAAGGTAGTAAAGTCAGTAATCACTGCTTTTTCTCATTAATCAGATAAAGTTAAGGGAAAAGAAGACCTGGGCAGGAGAGCCAGGGTGATAGTCTACTCATTCATAGAGATTTTGCTTGGCAAGCCAAAAGTTCTCAGGTTCAAATCCCAAAGGACAAGAATCAAACTCTTAATATTGAAAATTTTTAAATACATGTATAAATTACATCATGATTTTTTTATAAGCCACCTCATAACCATGTTTTGCATATGTTGAAACCAAATCCACTTTTAAGTCTCCCTGTCAGGACAGGATTACACCCTGACAGAAAGCACATGATAGATAGCTTTGGCTCAAAGCTTGAGGTTTGCTTGATTGATGTGAGGTTAACCTTTTCACCTGATACTGATTGATGTTATATATAAAGGCTGTTTGGAAGAAAGAACAGAAGTTAGCAAGTAGGACAGCTAAGTAGCTGAAGTGGAGCTCACATTCCCATGGCCTCTCTCTCCCTTGCTCTGACTCCATGTGCTTTTTCCTTTTAATTACTAAGGACACAGCTTCTCAGGTCTCTCCCCCTCAACCCTTCAAGCCTGCCCTTTGACCTGGCCCTTGGCCTCTGACACTTCCCAACATTAGTACTGAAACTTTCAAACAGCTTTCTTTCATTTGTTAGAGGAAGATAAAGGACAAGAAGAATCCAGGGCCAGTAGAGACATGGTGATAGTTCCCTGGTAGAGATTCTGCTTTACAGGCTGGGAGGCCTGTGGTCTAAAACCCATTAAGAGGGGTCTGGGAGATGGTGCAGTGGATAAAGCACTGGACTCCCAGGCATGATGTCCCGAGTTCAGTCCGTGGCATCATATTATCTTTCTCATTAGTAAATAAATAAAACCTTAAACACACACACACACAAGAAGTGAGGTAAAATTTTAATATTTTAACTGTTTTAAATACTTATCTATATATTATATTTTGATCCATGAACAGCCAATTCCTATCCATATAATGCATATTTTGAAAACCAAATCCACTGTAAATCTCTCAAAATTTAGTGTTGAAACTTTAAGCACTTTCTATAGTCTGCTACATTGAGAGTAAATTTAAAGGCCTGTTTTTCCATTGAACATTCATATAGAATCAAGTCAAAAGTGGAAATATTTAAAACTACTGAGTGTGTTGACCGAGGTATGAAAACATCTTAGCTAGTGTGTTGTGAGTGTCAGGGGTTGTTGACTCATTGTCTTCACAGGAAAACAGGCCAAGCTTTTTAGCTCAAAAAGTGATTAAGTACAATGAAATAAGCACCATCTTCACAGCCTGAGGGCCAGCACCTCCCCCCAAAACAAGCTCAGCTGTGAATGCAGACTTCTCTCTCCTCTCTCTCTCTCTCTCTCTCTTGCCTCCAGGGTTACTGCTCAGTGCGTGCACCACAAATATACTGCACCTGGCAGCCATCTTTTTTCTATTTGTTGTTGTTGTTGTTATTGTTCAATAGGACAGAGAGAAATTGATAGTGGAAGGGGATATAGAGATGGGGAGAGAGAGATAGACACCAACAGTCCTGCTTCATTGCTTGTGAAGCAATTCCCCTGCAGGTAGGGAGCCGGGGGCTCAAACCGCATTCTGCAGGAACCAGAATCAAGGCCAGAAGCACCAGTGTGTCTGCATATCCTGTTCCAGCACTCCTTCCCTGCCTGACTACAAAAAGCTGTGAAATGCAGATGGAGGAAGATGTGAGCACATGAAGAACAAAGTCTGAAGCACATCCCTGAGGGTCCCACCCTTCCTCTGAAGGGACTATAAAGCTTGGAAGATGAGGAAACTTGGGGCATTCAACTCTCTCTCTCTCTCTCTCTCTCTCTCTCTCTCTCCCTCTCCCTTTCTCTCTTTTCCTCAGCGGTCTGCATGCCTACATGGCTTGTACTTTCTTCTTTTCTGCCCTTATTTTCTCCCAATAAATGCTCGTGTTCTCCCTGAAATATCACCTGACCCTCTTTGTGATTCTTCCATGTAGAAATCAGTCTAGAACCCCACAGGAGGGAAATGGGAAGTGGTCCCATTAGCTGTTCCCTCCTCTTCAACACCCCCCTACAGAGGAGGAAGTTTCATGAGCAGTGAAGAAATGTTGCAGGTATCTCTTTTTCCTTCTCTGTTTTCTCCTTTCTTCTCAGTTTCTCTCTCTATCCAATTAATAAATCAATAAAAATATTTTTTAAACATTACATTTTTTTAATTTATGACCACAATAAAAGAGTGAAAGGTTTCTGCTTGATACAGTTTCTCTACTTCCAATAGACTAGAAAAATTCATTAATAGAAAGGTGTGCATGAGCACTCAGGATACCCTCCCTTACGGCTGCCCCCATAGCTTCAAGAAACCTAGAATTGTCTCATTACAGGTGATTCAGAACGATATCACTGAAGTGAGTTTGGATCTACAAGTCCAAAGAGACGTCTCCCCCAAAAAAAGGGGGGGTGGTGCAGTGGGTTAAGCACATGTGGCGCAAGGCACAAGGACCTGCAAAAGGATCCCGGTTCGATCCCCCGGCTCCCCACCTGCAGGAGAGTCGCTTCACAGGTGGTGAAGCAGGTCTATGGGTGTCTATCTTTCTCTCCCCTCTCTATCTTCCACTCCTTTCTCCATTTCTCTCTGTCCTATCCAACAACGAACAACATCAACAATGGCAATAATCACAACGAGGCTACAAGGGCAGCAAAAGGGGGAAAAACTGGCCTCTAGGAGCGGTGGATTCATGGTGCAGGCACCGAGCCCAGCAATAACCCTGGAGGAAAAAAAAAATAGTAATAAAATAAAATTTAAAAAAAAACACACACACACTTTCAAATTTACTATCAACCACAAATTCAAGGGTTCAATTCAAGACCTAATCAGTTTTAATAATTCCCTTTACGGACTTACTACTTACTGAAAGTCTGTATCCAGAAATGTGGCTTACACCACCAGAAAGACACAAATTAAAATATACCGATAAATAAAGCACATGTGCAAGATCCAATTGATTTTTTAATTTTTTTTTAATTTATTTATTTTCCCTTTTGTTGCCCTTGTTTTTTATTGTTATTGTAGCTATTATTGTTGTTATTGATGCCGTCATTGCTAGATAGGACAGAGAGAAATGGAAAGAGGAGGGGAAGACAGAGAGGGGGAGAGAAAGATAGACACCGGCAGACCTGCTTCACCGCTCGTGAAGCAACTCCCCTGCAGGTGGGGAGCCAGGGGCTCGAACCAGTATCCTTGAGCCAGTCCTTGTGCTTAACCTGCTCCACTACCGCCCGACTCCCCCAACTGAATATTAAGTGCAAGTTACCAGATGTTTTCTCCCAGTGAAATTAGAGACACAGCCACATTCTCCTGGCATCTATGTGTGACGACTGCATGAAGTACTATCAAGCAGAAAGGCTCTACTAAGCTTGCTATGTAAAATCCTTTGGGAGGGATGATGAATGAGAGCTAAAGGTGGGGAGTGGAAATGGGCTGACTATTCCCCAAGCTAAAATTATCAATAGTCCCCACCTAACTTTCCATTTAAGTATTTACCCCTTGGGGCTGGAAAGACAGCATAATGGTTATGCAAATGACTCTCATGCCTGAGGCACCATGATCCCAGGTTCAGTCAGTCCCCAGCACCACCAGAAAACAGAGCTAAGCAGTGATCTGTTCTTCTTTCTCATTTTTTTTCTCTCTCTCCATCTCTTTCACTGTCTTTTATTAAAATAAAAGTATATTTTTTGGAAAAAAAAAACTTAATTCCTCAATCTTTGTTCATTTTCTTTTTACAAATTCTCTAATGTAAATCTTAAAATAATTCTGGTTTTAGCCAATTGTTAATTCAACATGAATTTCAAAAATAAAGGATTTCAAGAGAGTTAGTCATTCAAAATACTCCAAAGAAAATTTAGTGACACTAAAATGGACATTTGTATGGGATTTCAACACCAAATAGAGAAAGACACAGAAACAGAAATGAACAGAGAAGTGACAAACAAGAAAGGTGAAATGACCTGGAAACTATAGTTGTGATGTCAAACAGATCAATCAACAGTTGTTTGTTAAATAAGGGGAGGAGCCCTTAACCCTAAAAGAACACCAGGAGGCATTATGCATCCTTTTAGAGGATTTGAGGAAACAAGTGTTTAAAATTTAATGAACCCTGAACAATTGCTCACTCATTTGTGTGCTATTTTAGAGTAGTTGTTTCCTCCTGGGGCTATATCCTTAACACATAGTCAAAAATGACCTTCTACCTGATGGTGTACTTGTTGAGGATCGGACTCATAGAAGAGAGGGGTAAAGGGACAAGATTTTCATAATGCACAACTCAATAAATCACCCAACACTTTAGTAAACCCAGTAGAAGCTAGAGTCATTAAAGAACCCATCCGTTGCTCTGGGTCAGGGTTTTTCTAAAGTCTTTACCATGGCCAGACATCCTCCTCCCCTCCTCCTTCTCCTCCTCTTCCTCCTCCTCTTCCCCCTCCCCCTCCCCCTCCTCCTCTACCCCTCCCCCTCCTCCCCCTTCCTCCTCCCCCTCCTCCCCCTTCCTCCTCCCCCTCCTCCCCCTTCCTCCCCCTCCCCCTCCCCTCCTCCTCTTCCCCCTCCTCCTCCTCCCCCTTCCTCCTCCCCCTCCTCCCCCTTCCTCCCCCTCCCCCTCCCCCTCCTCCTCCTCCTCCTCCTCCTCACTTTCTGGTCCAGGTTAATATAGCTGTTAGATGACAATCCATGGTGGGATACTTCTGCTTTTGCTCCTTAATCCTGATCTATGTCTGTTTCCATTTCAGGGTCTAGGTCTCAAGCTGTGGTGACTCAGGAGCCTTCATTGATGGTGTCCCCAGGCATAAGGTTCCTGGTTTGAGCCCCTGGCTCCCCACCTGGGGGGGGGGCACTTCACAAGCAGTGAAGCAGGTTTGCAGGTATCTTTCTCTCTCCCTCTCTGTCTTCCCCATCTCTCTCCATTTCTCTCTGTCCTAACAACGACAACATCAATAACAACAATAATAAAAAAACAAAAGGGAAAATAAATAAATATAAAAAAATTAAAAAATAAAAAAGTGATCATCTGGCTTCTCTCTTCTCATGAAACTTTCACTATCATACAAAATTAATATTTTACAACTTTATTTAAAAAAAAACAATAGTTAAATATACCAGTATCTTCAAATAACTGTAGTTCAATGTCTCTCAAACTTTATATAGGATCTTCCAAGGACTTTGCTAAATGTGATTTCTGAGTCTGGAGAGAGGGTAGAGATTTTGTATTTTTAAAAAAGCAATTCTTGCCAAATAAAATCTATACTTGTAGCTTAATAGTAATTTTTATAGCAACATAAAATAAGGAGACTCATTAACAGACAAGAACCTAAAGGGAATCTCTGACATAAAAATGTTTAGGATGGAGCAAAACCTTTTACCTCATAGTTGAACCAAAGAGGAAGAACAGCAGCTAAACACAGAGACTTGTTTTGAAGGACACGTCTCACTGGTGCTTTCCTTGTTCTAGAGGAAGAGGTCAAATATGTTGTTACACTTCTACAGAGCATAAATTGTGCTTATCACTTATATAAGACATCTGCATTCATAATTACATTTGAAATGTTTCTTTTTGGATAGTTTTCATTAATTTAAATTTTAATATTTTATTTATATATTTATTATAACTTGAAAGATACAGACAGAATGATATAGGTGTGGGGCACTGAGCATCATTGATAATCCTGAAGTCAGGAAGAAAGAAAGAAAGAAAGAAAGAAAGAAAGAAAGAAAGAAAGAAAGAAGAAAGAAAGAAAGAAAGAAAGGGAGGGAGGGAGGGAGGAAGGAAAAAAGAAACAAACAGGCATGGTGGACCAGAGCTCTGTTCAATTCTGATTTATGATGGTGCTGGGGATTGAACCTAGGACCTTAGAATCTCAGGCATGAAAGTCATTTCTATAACCATTATGTTATCTCCCTAGACCTCAATTTTATTTTTAGACTTAACAAAATTTGGTGACTTTGAGATGTTAATTGCCTGTTTACAATGTTTCCTCTGTATTTTATCTTAAGGATTTTGATAGTGTGTTTATCATTACATGTGTAATGTGTGGTGCTACTGTGATGTCAAAGTTTGCTCTTCAATGTTGGTAATATCGTGTGTGTGTGTGTGTGTGTGTGTGTGTGTGTGTGTGTGTGTGTGTGTGTCTACTTTTTATTTTGTGACTCTTGTAAAAAAAATGAACAACTGATAGAAACATATCTCTGTACTGAATTTTTTGCATACACTGTTATAAAATGGATTAAGGATAAAGTGTTTTGAAGTTTTCCTCAATGGATTTAACCTTTCCCTCTAAAACAAAGGAAAACAAGCCTTCTGAGCTCACACCCACTAGATGCAGTTTCTATAAAAGAAAACAGGAGTTCAGAGCAGCAGAGGGAGAAGTGTTTTTATCTCACCCACCTGACCTGTCATTATTGGAAAGCTGTTGTGCTTCAGAGCTGAGAAATACTCAACTTCATCCTCAGCCTGTGTCACCATGATGGTAAGGCAGCCTTGTTTCCCAGCAGAGAACAGGAGACTCTGGTGAGGAGTCCTGGGGTTCTATAGGTGGTGCCATTTATGAGACCCTGGGATAATGAATAGGGCTTCTTCTGCATCCCACCACCATAGTCCCTGGAGATGACAGCCCCAGAAATGGAATCACAAATTGTGGCCAGGATTCATTATTGAATTGGGTAGTTTTGTACTTCTGCAGAATCCTGGAAGAACTACATTGTGATTTTCTATTCATGCTATAAAAATATATCACATGACTTTTTCAAATATATCTCTTTTCCATACACTTTTATTTTATTTTATTTTTGGTAGAGATAGAGAGAAATCGAGAGGGAAGGGGCCTGGGGGAGAGAAAAAAATGACACAGTACCACTTTCCCTCTTCTGAAGCTTCCTCCCTGCAGGTGGGGAGCAGGGGCTTGAACCCAGTGCTTGTGTATGGTAAGGTGTGTGCTCAGCCAGGTGTGCCACTTCCTGGCCCTACACATGGTATTCTTTGTTTGGTTTTCAGAACAGGCATCTCATGTCTATTTCCATTGTCCAATTCATAGTTTCTGGGGCTTTCCTCCTTAGCTAAAGCTCTACCATACCCACAGGGTGATCGCTACGACTTGATCTTTGCAGAACAAATCCACCTTTCCCAGGGCAAATTTTTCAATTTCTGTCCTCCTCTCTTGCCTTCTATCTGAAATATGAAAAGAAAGAAAGAAAGAGAGAGAAAGCCTACTAGGAGAAGTGGAATCATGCCAGACCAAGTAAAATGATGCTAGTGAAGTAAATAAAAAAAAAAGAAGAAGAAAGCCACAATCCTTAAATAAATATAACCAGACAAGCAGCCACCAAGCTGAGATATGTTCAGCACTGATCTAATTTAGGAAGAAAAGCACAAATGACTACAGAGTTCTGGTGGTGGGAACTGTGTGGAATTTACCCCTCTTATCCTATGGTCTTGTCAATATTCCCATTTTATAAATAAAAAAAAAGAAGCTTCATACAATTGTAGAATATCAATATCAATAGTCACATGTATTAATTAAGTGCTTTATTTAAAAAAAAAAAAAAGCAAATATGACTCGACTTGAGCTGCACGGAGCTAGTGTCCAAACTGCCTCCAGGTCTCTCATGTCGTCTTCTCTAAAATGTCCTCCTCCATCTATTTTCATCTCTGATCCAGGCCATCATTGTAAATCTGTGCTCTCCTTGTCTTTGTTTCATTCTTTCCAGGTGACTCCTGAGTCATCAAAGACATTATAAGAAAAGAAAAAAAAAAAAAACCTGGACAGCTTTCTAAATAACTTCTTAGAAGTGAATACCTACAGTCTTCCCTTTTTCTTGACCTCTCTGGTTCTGTACTGCCTATAAAAACTCAGGTCTACTGATTGACTTTCTTTAACCACGGGAGCATGATCTAATCTCATCATTTGTCTTCTCATCATTCCCCAGAGGATTTCTGTGCAATCTAAGTTTTTCTCCCAAACACTCAAACTGTTTCCTGTTGCAAATCTAGCAGAAAATCACGGAGAAGAGAGGGAACCAGCCAGTGGCACACCAGGTAAAGTGCACATCATCCTGTGCAAGGTCCTGGGTTCAGGTCCCTGGTCGCCAACTATAGTTGTTGTCTCTCTCTCTCCCTCTCTATATCTCCTAATTTCTGTCTGTCTCTATAAAACAGTAGAAAGAAGGGGTGGGAGAGAGAGAAAAAGACAGAAAAAAAAAGATGGTTGCCAGGAGCCGAGGATTCATTGTGAAAGCACCAAGCCCCATTGATAACCCTTATAATAAGAAAAAAAAAAAAGTTTAAATGCTAATTTAAAAAGAGAGAGAGAGGGGGGCATGTATTCCAGAGCTATCTAAAATGTGATTTCATGACTGAATTGTGGTGGTGGTGGTGGTTGTTGTTGCTATTTGTTTTATTTACATTTTATATATGGAATACCCCTTCCCTGGGGGTACCTTATAAACTGGAGTGAATTTCATTCCTGCATTCTGTTTACTTTTACAAAAAAGTAAACAGAAAAAAATAACAAAGGGGGAGTCTGCATCTGAGGAGGGGTCTGTCTCAGCCGGTGAGTAGGGATCAGGTGAACAGAGGTCCAGACAAGGTGGAGGTAGGATCCTCAGTGAAATCAAGCCCCAGCTCACAGATATGAGGGAGCTGTATATGAGGTATGAGGACAGCAGGGGGCGCTATGCATCTTCAGTTAAAGTCTATGGAGGGCCTCCCAGCTGGGAAAACAGACACCTGCCCCCACTTAGTGTCATGGGCCCAGCAGTGGGGAGCATAATGTGCCCCCTGGGGATTGTCAGGCCAGACTCAGCCCACTCCCTGCTGTAGGAAGCCCTGACATTAGACAGATAGACAGAGACCAGAAAAGTATGGGGGCAGGGGGTCTGTGAGAGAAGCACATTTGCATATATGGTCCCTTCCTCTGGGTCTGAGGGGATAAAAGACTTACATCTTGTCTGTGTCAGCAGAGCTCTGGACAGCTGCACCATGGCCTGGGCTCTTCTCTCCCTCCTCACCCTGCTCCTCTACTGCACAGGTCAGAACTGCCTTCAGTACCCTCATTCCCCTGCCCCACAAATATAACTCCCACCACAGAAATGAATGTCCCCCCATCTTTTCTCCTCCAGTTCGTAAAAGGTGTCTGTGTTTCAGGGTCTCTCTCCCAGTATTCGCTGACTCAGTCACCCTCTATAAGTGTCTCCCTGGGAGCCTCAGCCAAGCTCTCCTGCACACTGCAGAGCGGCTATGACAGCTACAATGCAGAATGGTACCATCAGGGCCCAGGGAAGGGCCCCCGGTTTGTAATGCGTGTTGGACCCAATGGTCTTGTTGGAAACAAGGGTAATGGGATCCCTGATCGCTTCTCAGTCTCAGGCTCTGGCCTGGATCGATACCTGACCATCCAGAATGTCCAGGAAGAGGATGAGGCTGACTACTACTGTGGGATTAGCTATGGAACTTGGGACAACTATACACAGTGACACAGGCCAAGGAGAAGTGAGACAAAAACCTCCCCTGGCCTGCTCTGTGTCCACCCCTATCATAGTCTTGGCTAACAGTCAGAAGAGATTACTGACTCTGCCTTGAGAGTTTCATCCTCCCAGACATTTGATAAGACGGTGTCTTTGGATGGTCTAACTGCACACCGTATCTGTTCTTAGTACACAGACAATCTCCCTTGGGCTGTCAAATCTTTTCACAAGTACTTGTTGAAATGAGAGTTTCTGCTTGAGCATGTCTTGCCATGATTATCACCTGAGGGTCTCTTTTTTATGACCTTAAAAGGTTTATTTTTTAATTTTATTATCTTTATTTATTTATTAGATAGAGAGTCAGAAATCAAGATGGAAGGGGTAATGTAGAGGGAGAGAGAAAGAGAGATACCTGTAGCCCAGCTTAACCACTTGTGAAGCATTCCCCCTACCATTCAGCCCCCTGATTTATTTATTTTCTTTTTTTATTTATTTTCCATTTTGTTGCCCTTGTTGTTGTAGTTATTATTATTGTTGTTGATATCATTGTTGTTGGATAGGACAGAGAGAAATGGAGAGAGGAGGGGAAGACAGAGAGGGGGAGAGAAAGAGAGACACCTACAGACCTGCTTCACCACTCATGAAGTGACCCCCTTACAGGTGGGGATTCAGGACTCGAACCCGGATCCTTACGCCGGTCCTTGCACTTTGTGCCACCTACGCTTAACCTGCTGCGCGACTGACTCCCTTTTTATTTTTTTTATTATTTTATTTATTTATTTTCTATGTTTAAGAGGGACAAATCACTCTAGCTACCCAACTAATCACACAAAAGAAAGTAAAAAAGGTACATCTCTTAGTCTCTTTTGACAATTTTAGGATTATTATCACCCCTTGATAATCTTTAGAAGAAACACTGTATATAATTGGTCAAGAGATAATGCCATATATATATCAAGGACAATTATTGTCTCTATGACAAACTTTATTAGAATCAACAACAAAAAAGAATCACCATCCATATAATTCCCCCAATCTTGTCTACGGTGCTCTCATGTGATTCTGGAACTTGAACCCAGAGCCTCACAAGAAGGTGTGTGCTCTGCTGTGTGAGCTATGCCCCCCTATTCCATTCATCTCTTGGGGGGAAAAAAGCTTTTTCTAGTGGTTTTTTAAAATATTTTTTATATTTATTATCCCTTTTTGTTTTCTATTGTTGTAGTTTTTATTGTTGTTGATGCCGTTGTTGTTAGGTAGGACAGAGAGAAATGGAGAAAGGAGGGGAAGACAAAGGGGGAGAGAAAGAGAGACACCTACAGACCTGCTTCACCACTTGTGAAGCGACCCCCCTGCAGGTGAGGAGCCGGGGGTTCGAACCGGGATCCTTTTGCCGGTCCTTTCACTTTGTGCCACGTGCTTCACTCGCTGCACTACCACCAACTCCCTAAAATATTTATTTATTTACTTATTTGATAGAAACAAGGGGAAGGAAGAGAGTGGGAGAAGAGAGACACTTCTAGCACTGTTTCACCATTCAAGAAGCTTTCCTCCCCGCAGGTGGGACTGGGGGCTTGAACCTGGGTCCTTGTGTACTGAAGCACATGTACTCCACCAAGTGTGCCTCTGCACAGTCTTATGATATTCTTCTCTTATGGACCAAATAGAGTCTAGAGTTGGCAAAATAACTCTGTGTGCTGTTTTGCCATGTATGCAAACTAGATTCAAGCTCATTTCCCACAGTGCTATGAGAAGCTTTAGTGTTGGCACTGGGTGATGATGGTACACTAGTTGAACACACATATTAGCCATAATGCTTCCTAGGCAGATTTTCCATTCAGATGGATACAGAAAGAGAAAAACACCACCATACTGGGGCTTCTATATATGAACATTTCCCATGTGGCCATACTGGGGCTTCTATAGCTGAACATTTCCCATGTGGCCTCTGGGCTGGAAACTAGGCTGTGCGCATGGCCAGCTTGGTGCGTAAACTCTCTGGCCAGCCTTCTTTGTTGACTTTTAGTGTATAGCAAGTGAAAATTACTGTTCCACACTGTTGTGTGAAACAGAAAATAGTAAAAAGGATTTTTTTTTTCCTTAAGGGTTATCACTGGGGCTCAGTGCCTGCACTACAGCCTTTTCTCTTTTTTTTTTTTTTTTTTTTTTTTTGATACGACAGAAAGAAATAGAGAAACTGAGAGGGGAGGATGATAGAGAAGGAAAGAGATAGACACCTATAGACCTGCTCCATTATTTGCGAAACGACCCCTCTGCAGGTGGGGAGCCTAGGGCTCAAACCGGTATCCTTGCTCAGGTCCTTGCACTTCATACATGTGCACTGAACCCAGTGCACCACCACCTGACGCCCAAGAGGATTTTCTTTTTTTTTTCTTTTTTTATATTTATTTATTTATTTTCCCTTTTGTTGCCTTTGTTGTTTAACATTGTTGTGGTTATTATTGTTGTTGTTATTGATGTCGTTGTTGTTGGATAGGACAGAGAGAAATGGAGAGAGGAGGGGAAGACAGAGACGGGGAGAGAAAGACAGACACCTGCAGACCTGCTTCACCGCTTGTGAAGCGACTCCCCTGCAGGTGGGGAGCCGGGGGCTCGAACCGGAATCCTTATGCCTGTCCTTGCGCTTTGCGCCACGTGCGCTTAACTGGCTGTGCCACCATCCGACTCACAAGAGGATTTTCTTTAACATGTCCCCCTCACAGTCAGCAATGAAGTGATGAAGCTAGTGAAGCCCAGGTGGGTCACGTGGACAAATGAAAGTGGGGAAGGGGCTATAACAGGATTGCACACATGGCAAAATAACACTTTATCCAAGTGCACTGTTTCTCTGTCTCTATCCAATAGTAAATAAATAAATAAATAAATAACATTTTTTAAAAAGCTAGCAGACTAACCTACAGACTCTCAGTTCTTATCACAATGGTACATATAATAGGGGTCTTAAATCTGCGACATGCCCAGATATCCCTTTCAAATTATAAGATAGATTAATGTATCTCAAAAGTTTCCGTCTGGTGGAGGAACCGTATGATTTTGATAATCCTAGTTCAATTTTAGGTTCACGCATCTTATACATGGTGGGGGGATCTGGAATCTAGTCATCAGATAGCAAATGGAAACCCGAAGTGTGACTGTATAAGTACTGAGGGAGCAAAGAATGCAACTTTTGGAGTTTCCAAGTGCACATGATCATATGACAGATTTTGAATTATGGAGGGAAACTCCTGGAAACAATGTATTCAGTGAGGTCATGGAGTAGAAATGAGATGCCAATCATAAAAAATATACAGCAAAACAGATACATGCATACAATACATACATATCAAGCAAGAATAAAAAAATATAGGGAGTCGGGTGGTGGTGCAGTGGGTTAAGCACAGGTGACCAAAGCTCAAGGACTGGCAGAAGGATCCCGGTTTGAGCCCCCAGCTCCCCACCTGTAGGGGGGTCACTTCACAGGCGGTGAAGCAGGTCTGCAGGTGTCTATCTTTCTCTCCCCCTCTCTGTCTTCCCCTCCTCTCTCCATTTCTCTCTGTCCTGTCCAACAACAATGACATCAATCATAACTACAACAATAAAACAACAAGGGCAACAAAAGGGAATAAATAATAAATAAATATATATATATATAAATGTAATGTATGTGCCAGGAGTCTGTTGCAGTACAAAACTACACACTATTCAACAGTAAATTCTGGATTGATGTTGAACCTTAGTAAGACCAAAATTTGGCTTAGGGACAGTGAATTGACCACATGCTACTTATACACATAAAAGGGGGGTTTCTGGGAAATCTGAGATAAAACACCAAGAGAGCCCACAAGCCTAGTTTTTCTACCCAGCAGAAAAGGCTGTTGAGTATAAGTTACACTTAAGAGAGGCAAGCAGAATTGGGCAGATAACATAATGACTACACAAAAAGACTCACATGCTGAGGCTCCAAAGTCCAAATACAGTTCCCCCATACCACCCACCATAAGCCAGAGCTAAGCTGAGTAGTGTTCTGGAAAAGAGAAAATGAGAGAAAGGAAGGAAGGAAGAAAGGAAGGAAGGAAGGAAGGAAGGAAGGAAGGAAGGAAGGAAGGGAGGGAGGGAGGGAGGGAGGGAAGGAAGGAAAGAAGGATGGAAGGAAAGAAAGAAAGAAAGAAAGAGGAGGCTGGGTGTTGGCGCACCTAGTTGAGCGCACCTGTAACAGTGCACAAAGATCCAGGTTCGAGCCCTTGGTCCCCATCTGTGGGGAGAAAGCTTCACAAGTGGTGAATCAGTGTTGCAGGTGTCTGTCTCTCTTCATATCACCCTCTTCCCCCTCAACTTCTGGCTGTTTCTATCCCATAAATAAATAAAGATTAAAAAATATATATTTTAAAAAAAAAGAGAGGGAAAGAGAGAGAGAGAGAGAAGTAAATAGTAATGCATTGCAGCATTATCTTGGCAGATTTCTGTGATAAACTAGTTTTGCGGTCTCCTAGTTACTCAGTTTGTCCCACTGAGAAGAGTCAGAACTTGAGCTCTAAACAGGAAAGGAGGAGGGAAGGTACATTGCCTTTGGGGGGAATTTTTCCGTGACTGATATCACCACAATGAACCCAGTTACTATGGGGTTGATTCCCACCTTAGAGATCAGGTCCAGCTTTAAAAAGCTGCCCAGATTCTGGGTTCCACTAACACAGGGTCTTTGGTGTGGAACAACTCAGCAGCTTTGACCCAGGCCATCTGCTGAGTACCCTGAGGGCCACATTTGCATGGCAGCCCCTCCCCATAGGGGCAGGAGTTATACTGGGAGCTGCTCTGTGCTGAGGGGACAGCACTGGACTGGCTACACCATGGCCTGGGCTCCTCTCCTGCTCACACTTCTGGCTCACTGCACAGGTCAGTGGGCCTCTGGGATGTGGGTGAGAAAGGACACACTGCAACTTCATGGTCTAGTCTCTTCTGCTCACCTTTGATCTCTCAACTATTTTCAGGATCTGCTTCCCAGAAAGAAGTGATTCAAGAACCTACACTGTCCACAACTCCAGGGGGGACAGTCACACTCACCTGTGGCTTCAGAAATGGAGATGTCACCAATCTTGCTTCTGTTATATGGATCCAACAAAAGCCCTCCCAGGAATCTCTGGGTCTCATAGGTTACAACAATAAGAGTGCTGAAGGAATCTCTGACAGATTCCTTGGATCCCTACTTGGAAATAAGGCGGGCCTCATCATCCTGGGGGCCCAGGCTGAAGATGAGGCCGAGTATTCCTGTGCTATGTATTCCAATAACCAATACCACTATGACAAATGCAAGTGGGGAAGTGAGACAAAAACTCAGCCTCCCCTTCTGATCCTCAGATCTCTCTCTTCTGTTCACAGAATCTGCATCAAGCTTGTGTGAGCTCAGGAAGCCTGTTCTCCCCGGTTGCATAAGAAATGTTCAAACCCATTATTGCAAACTTCAGAATATTTTATTTTTAATCAATTTATTTAGTAATTTAGTTATTTAGTAAATGCAATCGTTTGTACATGCATAACATTTCCCAGTTTTCCATATAACAACACAACCCCCACTAGGTCCTCTGTCATCCTTTTTGGACCTGTATTCTCCCCCCGGCCAACCCACCCAAGAGTCATTTATTTTAGTGCAATATGCCAATTCCAGTTCAGATTCTACTTGTGTTTTCTCTTCTGATCCTGTTTTTCAACATCTGCCTGAGAGTGAGATCATTCCATATTCATCCTTCTGTTTCTGACTTATTTCACTTGACATGAATTTTTCAAGGACCATCCAAGAGTGGCTGAAAATGGTTTAGTCATCATTTTTTATAGCTGAGTAGTATTCCATTGTGTATATATACCACAGCTTGCTCAGCCACTCATCTGTTGTTGGACACCTGGGTTGCTCCCAGGTTTTGGCTATTACAAATTGTGCTGCTAAGAACATATGTGTACACAGATCTTTTTGGATGGGTGTGTTGGGTCCCTTAGGATATATCCCCAGGAGAGGAGTTGCAGGATATTTTTAATCAATTTATTTATGATATCAATGTGCTCATAAAAACTAGTAGAGACAAAGATATTGTCAGGTGCTGTCCAGTTTTGTTGGAGGGATTTTTGTTTATTTGTCTGCTGTTTTTGTAGTCACACAAGCTTCAACCTGATGGGTTGGCATTGTCGGTTAGAATGAGACAGAAGGACAGACAGCAGATGCTTCTCCCAGTTTAGTGGTTGGATTGAACTTGAACCCAAACCACACATTAAGGAAGGCAACACCTCCCCAACTCCCCACAATGTATCTTGCTAGTTCTTTCAGTTGTGCAGTTATTAACAGTGATAATGAAATAAAAATAAAAAGTTAAACATACACTCAGGATTAGAAAGATAGTTCCCTTTCTTCCTTTTCTGCAGGTATGGAGCTCTGAAACTTCTTGTGTGAGGACCTATCATGCTACTCAGCCTCATTTTAGACCATAATCTCAGTGGCGTTCAGGGATACTTCTTCTTCTTCTTCTAGCGTTTGCCCTTCTTCCGTAGCCAGTTAACAGCGTCAGGTTGAGCCTGATGTAAAGTTTCAAGACCTCCTTTGAATCCGAGAGGTAGCAGTCGTTGATTATGTGGGTTATAGTCTTTCTGGAGCCGCAGGGGCAGTTCGGGTCGTCTCTGGCTCCCCAGTGGTGGAGCATAGCGGCGCACCGGCCATGGCCTGTTCGATAGCGATTGAGGAGGGCCCAATCATAACCCGTGCTAGGTCAAAGCCGGGTTGACGCTTGCAGGGGTCTGTGATGAGGTGTTTGTTCTTGACCTCAGCTGACTGCCAACTCTGTTTCCAAGAGACTGGAACAGAGAAGTTCAGTGTAGGCGTAGGAGACCAGATTGGATGACGAGACGTCAAGCGTTGGACAGGGTGGGCGAAGATATCCGCGTATATTGGCAGGTCCGGTCAAGCATAGATGTGGGAAATGAACTTAGATGATGCCGCATGACGACAAATATCTGGCGGGGCGATGTTGCTAAGAACTGGCAGCCATGGAACCGGGGTGGAATGGATGGTTCCAGAAATTATCCTCATGGAGGAATACAATTTGGAATCGATACTAATCAGGGATACTAAGCAGCCAGACTCCGTGGCTCCAGAGTCACTATAAAATGGAAAAGAATAGGATGAAAAGAATAGGAAGAAAAGGGGGGCAGGTGGTGGCACACCTGGTTAAATGAACTCATTACAGTGCACAAGAACCCAGGTTCAAGCCCCTGGTCCCCACCTACAGGGGGGGAAAGCTTCACAAGCTGTGAAGCAGGGTTGCAGGTTTCTCTCTGTCTCTCTCTCCCTCCCTCTCTATCTCCTCCTTCCCTCTCAATTTCTCTCTGCCTCTATCCAATAATAAATAAAGGACTAAAGAAAAATATTTCAGTGTTAAATCAAAACCAAATAAAGAGAAAACATTTATAAAAAAAAAAAAAGAAAGAAAGAAAGAGGAGAAAAGAAAGACAAGAACTACTGTCCACAGCACTTAAAAGAACAATTCCGCCAGTGAAAAGGAAG
The DNA here is from genome assembly GCF_950295315.1 of Erinaceus europaeus. Lineage (NCBI taxonomy): Eukaryota > Metazoa > Chordata > Mammalia > Eulipotyphla > Erinaceidae > Erinaceus > Erinaceus europaeus. The sequence continues at coordinate 22,253,537 of NC_080167.1, forward strand.
CAACTGGGTTTCAACTGATGGTAGAAAAGACTGTTCATGAGTCTCAAATATAATACTAAGAGTGAAAACATTTGAATTGCACATTTAAAATATCAATAGTGATGTCCTTGTGAATGATATTTATTGCTACTTTTTATCAGGTTAGAGTTTATTTTTGAGCATGGTAGCAAAATGCAGGAGAAGGAATATATGCCACACATATCTGTATCATAACTTTGCTATTAATATATCTCATATACATCTGCATGGTCACTTGTGAAAATATACAATCAATTTTTACATGATTCTTTTCCTTAGGATAAGCTTCAAGATTTAGAACTTTTTCTATAGAACTGTCTTAAGTCAATTTTAGGGTTCCATCAGTATTGTATAGAATTCTCATACCTTCTTCCTGGCCCTATCTCTTTGCTTTGTCAACATCCTGATTAGCTATACTATTTGAAATAATAAAACGCTATAAACTCAGAGTGGCAGATTGGAGCAAGGTGTTCCATGTAAATGATGTGGGGAAAAGGGAGGAAGGGAAGAAACAGAGACTCTGTGATCAAACAGAATATATTTTCAAGCAAAACATGTAGTCAGAGACAGAAAGGGACATTACATATAGGTAAAATGATCAACCCAACAAGAAGACATAACCATCATTAAGGTATATGCTTCAAATATATAAAACATGTACTTACTGAGCCAAGGGAAACACCCACAACAATACAATAACAGTAGTTGATCTTAACACATGACACACAAAAAGAAATAGAATCTGGGGAGTCTGGTGGTAGTGCAGCAGGTTAAGCACAGGTAGTGCAAAGCAAGGACCAGCATAAGGATTCTGGTTCAAGGCCCCGGCTCCCCACCTGCAGGGGAGTCTCCACAAATGGTGAAGCAGGTCTGCAGGTGTCTATCTTTTTCTCCCCCTCTTTATCTTCCCCTGCTCTCTCCATTTCTCTCTGTCCTATCCAACAACAACGACACCAATAATAACTACAACAATAAAACAACAAGGGAAACAAAAAGGAATAAATAAAATTAAAAAAAAAAAAGAAACAGAATCTGGAGATTAAATGATCAATAGGAACACAGAAGCCTTAAATGCAACTGTGGAAGGGAGGGATTTAACAGATAAATGCAAAATATCTCAGGCCAAAAGAAATTATTGATTATCACATACTATAAATGATTTCAAGGATAAATAAAGGAAAGACAATTTCCTCAGGTTAATTCTCCTCTACTCATAGTTTCTAAATTCATATAATCAAATGGTCCACCTCTCTTTGTCATTCGTTTCACTACGGTCAAAGCAAACATTCCTCCCACTTTCTTGACATCTTCAGTCCAAAACACTTCTGCAAACATTAACAAACACAGGACAATATATCACAGCTGAGTTCTTTTACACTCATTAATGTGATTTTCAAGTCAAATGAGAGCTCCTTGCTGATGCTATGTCTATATAATTTTGGAAAGAATTATATTCCCCTAAAGCTGCTTGCTAAGTATATAATCAAAGAAGAAACACAGTGGAGCCCTAATACAATACGTTTCAGAGATTCATGTTTTCTTAATGTCATTCAGATGCAGGTGGCTAAGAAGAAACTGAACTGGAATAGGGTTGCCTCCCAATTCAGAATAATAAAGATTCATATAAGAAGATATCAACATGACACAAGGGGAAACACAAGGACCTGTCGGATCTTATAAAAAGTTCATTCAGGGAGTCGAGTGGTAGCACAGAGGGTTAAGCACATGTGCCATGCAGCACAAGGACTGGTGTAAGCATCCCAGTTTGAACCTCCAGTTCCCAACCTGCAAGGGGGTCAATTCACAGACAGTGAAGCAGGTCTGCAGGTCTTTCTCTCCCCCTCTCTGTCTTCCCCTCCTCTCTCCATTTCTCTCTGTCCTATCCAACAACGACAACAACAAAAACAACAACAACAATAACCACAACAACAATAAAAAATAAAAAAACAAGGGCAACAAAAGGGAAAATGAATAATTTTTTTTTAAAAGTGCATTCTGGCTCAGGGGAACCAGGGTAGGCATCTCCTTTGCCTCATCTTGGGTGAAGGATGAAGATTCCATGTTAAGCGATATAAGCCAAAAAGAGAGAGATGGATATTAATTGATCTCTGTACTCTTGTGTCAACAACTGTACTGTAAACCATTAATTCTCCCAACCCACAAGAAAGTCATTTGGAAAGAAACAGAACCTTTCAGAGTGAAGAAAACTTACATAGATCAGAAACGTGAATTTACGTAAAGAAGTGAAGAACATTTGAGGGTGGGGAAGATAGCATAATGGTTATGCAAAAACACTTTCATATCTGAGGCTTCAAGGTCTCAGGTTCAATCCCCACACCCCCATAAGCAAGAACTGAGCAGTACTCTGGTAATAGTAACAAAATTGAAAAAATGGATAAAAGAAAGAATATTTGAGAAAGATTGATTTAAAGTCAAATAAAACTTTTATAAAATCATCAATATCTTCCTGAACATTTCCTTGGAATTGAACACCCACACTTCTTTCTTTTGCTTGACCTTCCTGGTCCCTCAAGTTTACTGACTCACTCCTTTCTATCACAGAAATACCATATCCTTGCATCTCATCTTCGCATTTCCCATGGATCGACCATGTAAGTCAAGTTTTTCACCAAATACCCTCACAGTATCTATTGTGCAGATCTAGTGTGGAATGAGGAGGAAAAGAGAAAACTGGATCCCTGAGTCTCTTGGAATGTGACTTTGTGCAAAATCTTTCAGTTCTCTTGATTTCTGCTTTCTTCCCCCCACACACACCCAACGCAGTTTATAAAGACAGAAATCTTTCTTGTTACTTGAAAAATTGCATTTGGAAGACAAGACACAGATAGGATGGGGGAGAAGCAGATAAGACAAGGTAGACACTGAAATAGAGAAGTGGTTTAGTCCTCTACCTGAGTAGGGAACAGACAGAGGTCCAGACTAGGGTGGAGGCAGGAACCACAGTCAAATTGAAGTCAACCTTTCACAGACATGATGGAGCTTGGTCTGGACAGCAAGCAGAGCTGTGGGTCTGCAGCTGAAATCTATGGAAGGCCTCGCAACTGAGAAAACAAACACCTGCCCTCATTTAGTGTCAATGGGCCCCACAGCTGAGTGCACAATGTGCCCCTGGGGACTGTCAGGCATGACCAACCCGCTCTCTGCTGCCTCAGTAGGAAGCCCAGATATGAGGAGGACACACAGAGACATGGGAGGGAGAGAAGCAAATTTGCATAGATGGTCCCTTCCTCTGGGTCTGAGGAATAAATGAGTCCCACAGTTTCTCTGTGTGAGCAAAGCTCTGGGACATCTGCACCATGGCCTGGGCTGCTCTCTCCCTCCTCACACTGCTCCTCCACTGCACAGGTCAGAACTGCCCTCAGCACCCTCATCCCCCCAGCTTTTCAAACAGTGTCCAGTCAGTCACATGCAGGGAATGTCCTTCCTCTTTACTTCTCTAGTTCATAATGGCTGTTTGTGTTTCAGGGTCCCTCTCCAACCCTTCACTGACTCAGCCGCCCTCCTCAAGTGTCTCCCTGGGAGCCTCAGCCAAGCTCACCTGCACCCTCAGCAGCGGCTACAATAGCTACATTGTGGACTGGTACCAGCAGGGCCCAGGGAAGGGCCCCCGGTTTATAATGCTAGTGGGACCCAATGGTCTTGTTGGAAATAAGGGGAACGGGATCCCTGATCGCTTCTCAGGCTCAGGCTCAGGCCTGGATCGATACCTCACCATCCAGAACTCCCAGGCAGAGGATGAGGCTGACTACTACTGTGGGGTTAATGATGGCAGCAGCTATTAACCCACAGTGATACAGACAGAGGAGAAGTGAGACAAAAACCTCCCCTGACCTGGTCTTTCGCCCATCCTATTACTATGCTCAGTCAGAATAGACTCCTAATGCTGAAGATTTCATCTTGTCAGAGGTTGATAACATATCGCTTCAGGGTGGTCTGACTTTGCACTGCTTACCTGTTCATGGGACACTGTTGTTAATATTCGGCGGCTCCAGCTGGCCGGGCTAGCTTCACGGGCGGGTAACAGAGACGACCAGAGACATACAGCTGGGCAGGGAAGCTGTGTTTCTTTATTCAGGAACAACGATTCATAAACTAAACCAAACTAATCACCAAACAGAACTCTGCTGCCTCTTTCCCCCGCAGCGCCGCCAAGCACTCTCGAACTCTGGAACTCTGGAACCCTCTCAGGGTTCCTAGGGGCGGGGCCAAGCGGCCCGAGAAACTAGCAGGACTGATCCAATTTTCTTGGCAGGGGGAGAGCTAGAACAACCCAATGTAAAGCATACAACAGGACACAGATTCTCTCTTTTTGACTATAAAATGTTTTCACAGTTACTTATCGAAGTAAGAGCTTTTATCTCAGTATATCTGATGACTACCATCTGAGTGCTTCTTCTCATTTCAAAAAGTTTTATTTTATGTTGGAGAGAGGTCAGATCATCGCATAATCATACTAAATACAAAACTAAATGCAAAGCACACACACACACACGCGCGCGCGCGCGCACACACACATACACACACGGATATGCTCTACCAGCTCAAATATACCACGTGTCATTGTTAAGATGGTTTAGAGTCCCACAGACACTGCCATCTCCTGCTGTCTTTCCTCTGTCCTCATCAACATGTGTGAATTACTCAAACAAAACACAGTATATCCCTGGAGATAGAGGCCTTGGCCCTGACCCACAGAGTTTCATGTGTCCACATGACCCATCTGGACTTCACCAACTCCATCACTTGGGTGCCGACTATGGGTGTCCATCACACCGAGTTGGAGGTACATGTTATAGAAAATCCTCTTTAATGTTAAGTTTTGTTTCTGACCATACCCATTACAAAGTAAGACAAACTGAAGCCAACTAATTCGAACCCACACAAACTGACACGACTCCAGTATCTAAGTGAAGTATAAGGAATTTAGTCTTAAGTTTGAAAGAGTGAAAATAAGGCCAGTCTACATACTTACAAAGAGACAACACCAAAAGACAAAGACAAAATCTCAGCTGAGTGATCCCAAAGCCAGTGTACCAAATCTGGTACTGTTGCTCAGGGACATCAGACTTGAAATTCACCCTCCTTTAAGGGAAAAATGGATGGGGAGAATACAGATTCAAGAAGGATGACAGAGGACTTAGTGGGGGTTGTATCGTTATATGGAAAACTGGGAAATGTTATGCATGTACAAACTATTGTATTTACTGTCGAATGTAAAACATTAATTCCCCAATAAATAAATAAATAAAGGGAAAAGTGAGGGGGGTCTCTGTATTATTTAGTCTTTTAACATATCCTTGCTAATTTAGATTTGGGGTAAAAGTTTCAAGGAGAACATTCCATTCTTATCTTCCAGAGAGGAAGCAAGCAGGGTTTACAGAAGCCAAATGGACAAGTTAGCATATAGCTGAGAGAAGGGGTTACAGGGTATGCAGTTTTCAAGGCAAAAATATTCGCATCTGCTAGGTACAGAGCTGAAGCAATTAGAGCATTAGCGTAATTTCATCTTACCTAGTTTCTAAGAGATCTTCTCTACTTCAATGAACTAGTCCAATTTGGGGGATTCCATTCTCTCACATCTAGTATTTGCTGTTTCACATACCAGTGTGTGATGTTAATCTCTACTTCAATATGCATTAAAAATCAACCATCTAGACTGACCAAAGAGATTGCTGCCCAGCCCAGGCCATGCACATGAACAAATTTCCTGCCCAGTTGCCACAGGGGAGGTGTCAGATGCCAAAGGAAGCTTGGGGGCTGGGTGGTAATGCAGCAGGTTAAGTGCACATGGTGCAAAAAGGAAGATAGTGTTGTCTCTCTCCTTCTATTTCTCTGTATTTAACTGAATGGAAAAAATAAACTGGACAAGCAGCACTGTGCTTCATATGTTCAAATACTTAGTGGCACACACACACACATACAGAGAGATACCAACAAAAAAATAGTTCAGAGATTCAACAGTATTATAATTGGATGTCACTATTTTTGTTATTGTTGAAATTGAAGCAGGTAAGTCATTTCCAGATCGTGCACTTGATTCTGTTCCCACACAGGTTAACTGGCTGCCTCATTAGCACTTCTCCCTTACAAACACTTAAGCAGTGGAAGGACTATGCTTTCTTCAATCATTGTACCAAAGTCACATGTATCCCCAGATTATCTCCATGTCTCTCTATTACTGTAGGAAATTTGACCCAGTGAGACGATGATACTTTACCAAGTGGAAAGATTTAATATTTAAAGATAGGAAGTATGCTAGCTTTCACCTAATGCTTTGGATTCTTCAAATTGGCATATTCAATTAGGAAAAAATGAAGTTAGAATCAAACTATTAAATAATATTCAATATTCCCACTGTGTAATCTCAATAATCATATGCCACACTATTAAAGTAGAATGTTTCTACAATTATATCAAAATTAGTTTTACTGGGACCAGGCAGTGGTGCACCTGGTTAAGTGCACACATTACAGTGCACAAGGACCTAGGTTCAAGCCCCTGGTCTCCACCTGCTGGGGGAAAGCTTCAGGAGTGGAGAAGCAGGATTTTAGCTATCACTCTATCTCTCTACCTCTCTATCTCCCTCTCCCCTCTCAATTTCTCTCTGTCTATCCAATAACAAATATATAAACTTTTTTTTAAAAGAAAGTTTTTAAAAATTTAAAATTAGTCTTACTGGTGCACTGTTAACTGTTAGTGATCAGACAAACAAGGCTGGCAGTGTGTGAGCCTGTCTTAAGGGATGTGAATATGAGTTGAGGCAGTTAGAATATAATGTCCTATAAAGAAAATAGAAAATTAAAAATAATATAATGTCCTTAGAGAAAAGGATATCATGGTGTGAGATTTTGTACTTTTTTTTTGCCTGCTTTCTTTTTTTTTTTAATGTTTACTCATTTATTTTCCCTTTTGTTGCCCTTGTTGTTTTTCATTGTTGTTGTAATTATTATTGTTGTAACTGATGTCATCATTTGTTGGTATGATTCTAAATTCTGCTTCTAAGACCCTTTCTGTTTCATTGGTTTAATCCCCCCTGCTTAACACTGTATTCTATTTACATAACCACTGCTAATTAAGCAACGCCCTGCCTCCAGGGCATTGGTTTAATCCTCAATGGTTCACCCTTTTTCCTTCTCCCCACCCCCTATCCTACACATGCTTTTCAGACCTGACTCTTCCGCCTCAGGATAGATAAGGACAAGATTCTGATTAGAGATAGCTTAGACTGTGCTGAGTTCCACATGAATAAAGACTGAACTGCGTACCACTCAGCCATGAGTCCCTGGTCATCTCTCTCCCGCCCACAAAGCTAGCCGACAATCGTTGTTAGATAGGACAGAGAGAAATAGAGAGAGGAGGGGAAGACAGAGAGGGGAGAGAAAGATAGACACCTGCAGACCTGCTTCACTGCCTGTGAAGGGACTCCCCAGCAGGTGGGGAGCCGGAGTTTTTTTGCCTGCTTTTACAGATTCCAGGATTAGAGGAGTTGAGGCAGAAGCTACACAAGAACCTATAATGTCAAACAGAGAGACCTTGCCTGGTATGCTAAATAGCTTTAGTTATTCTAAACTGGATAGAATATTTGGAAGATCCTCAGAGCATAAAGTAGGATATTATTTAAACTCTGTTACAAAGAATTCAAAGTAAACTAAAAAGAGAATAGACAATAAGAGAGACTCTGGTCCTAGGTGTTAACCTGTCCAGTAGAACCTATATGATACAGTCCTCAAGGACATGGGTTCAAGCCTCTAGTCGACTTCTGTAGATGGAGAGTTTGATGAGTGGGGGAGCAGTACTGAAGGTCGCTTTCTTTCTCCCTTTCTGTCTCTCCCTTGCCTCTTGATTCTTCTCTGACTCTATTCAATAAATAAATAAAATGTTTTTAAATGATGGAGTGGCATGTGGTTGTGCACCTGGTTAAGCACTCAGGTTATCATGCACAAGGATGCAGGTTTGAGCCCCTGCTCCCCATCTGCAGGGGAGAAACTGTCACGAGTGCAAAAGCAAACATTATAGGTGTCCTTTTTCTCAGACAATATTTCTTTTTATTTGTGAATATTTAATTGGTGCATGAAGAACTGGCACAATTTCAAGCTGTTAATCACATATTTCTTTTTTTTTTAATTTTTTATTTAAGAAAGGATTAATGAACAAAACCATAAGGTAGGAGGGGTACAACTCCACACAATTCCCACCACCCAATCTCCATATCCCACCCCCTCCCATGATAGCTTTCCCATTCTCTAGCCCTCTGGGAGCATGGACCCAGGGTCATTGAGGGTTGCAGAAGGTAGAAGGTCTGGCTTCTGAAATTGCTTCCCCGCTGAACATGGGCATTGACTGGTTGGTCCATACTCCCAGTCTGCCTCTCTCTTTCCCTAGTAGGGTGTGTCTCTGGGGAAGCTGAGCTCCAGAACATATTGGTGGGGTCTTCAATCCAGGGAAGCCTGACCAGCATCCTGGTGGCATCTGGAACCTGATGATTGAAAAGAGAGTTAACATACGAAGCCAAACAATTTGTTGAGCAATCATGGATCCCAAGCTTGGAATAGTGGAGAGGAAGTGTTAGGGAGGTACTCACTGCAAACTCTAGTGTACTTCTGCTTTCAGGTATATATTTTGCAGTAGTTTATGGATACGTGTGAACATAAGCTCTCTCTCACAGAAACTGGTGTATATCTAGGTTATGGGACTTTGTTAGAAAGTGAACCACCTGAGATGAAATTAGAGTGTACTATAAAAGGAAAGGTCTCACCCGAGTAATGAAGCTGAAGGGTTGTCATTCCACATGTGAAGTCTCTGGACACAGTCTGAGGTGAAGCATGTTGAGGTGGCAATCGTTGCGTTGGTTAGGTTGTGATCGGCGGATGCAATATTATTTGGTATGGATTGGGAGATGCATACGGGAAAATGGGCCCTATCCAAGGGTTCCAGGACTGCGGGAAGTAGGGGCTCTATATTGGAGATGTGAGGTTCCTGCTGTCTTAGGGTTCCAAAAGACAATGGATAGTTAATGTTATCATCACATTATTTGGTAATTGGGTTAACTTTGAAAAGTCCTTTTGTTATGGTTTGCTGTACAGTATCTAGTATCTTGTATATAGTTGTGCTATTGGATGCTTCTAATCTACTTGGTCTAGGCTTTTGAGAGAGTCCGCATATCAAATACACAGCCTATATATTAAAAAGATTCAGTTTGTGTTTTGAGAAACTTTGAGACATACAACTGATTTCCCCCCTCTCATATTAATTAACTACTGATTTATATGTGTACATTTTGCTAGGAGTGTACATAAACACCATTCCCACCACCAAAAGACTGTGACCCATCCCTCCCACCCACTCCCACCCCCCACTGGCCCAGGAAGCTGCATGTCTACCCCTCACCACAGGGTTTTTACTTTGGTGCCCTACTTGCCAACTTCATGCTAGCTATCAAACTCAAGCAAAACTACCATAGTCGTGGGCCCCGAGAACATGCCTATAACGGACTTCTTAACTTTCTTCCACACTAAGATCCCTAATCTCATCTGCTCTGTCCCTGCTTTTTGGTTCCTGTTCATCAACCATTTTGTCTCACCTTATGTCCTGCCACCTTCCAGACACCAGGTTGCAGACACTATCATGATTCCACCCTGACTTCACTGGGCAGACGACATCACCAATGTGGCCTGGAACCTCACCTCTCCAAAGCACTACCCCACTAAGGTAAGACAGAGACAGGCTAGGACTATGGATCGACCTGCCAATGCCCATGTCCAGTAAGAACCAGAAGACAGAAATTCTACCTTCTGCACCCCAAAAACAAGTTTGATCCATATTTCCAGTGGGGGAGAAGTGATAGGAGGAAGAGTATAAGAAGGCTCTGATCTTCAGCTCTATCAGGACCTGCAGAGAGAGAGAAGGAAAAAGGGAAGGACATTTACATGAACTAATAAGGTCATGAGTGGCTTGGAGGGGAAGAGAGAACTGGACCTGGGAGAAAAAGGGGGCAATTAAGTACAACTGTAGACAGATAGCTGTAGAGATGATAGTTATCCCATATCTGCAGCCTTGGGAGAACTACAGTGGTTTGTAATACAGGGACTGGGGATTCAGATCTGTGGTGGTGGGAAGGGTATAGAATTATGCCCCTCCCCCTAACACTTCCTCTCCACTATTCCAAACTTTGGGTCCATGATTGCTCAACAATTTATTTGGCTTTGTACGTTAACTGTCTTTTCAGTCACCAGGTTCCAGATGTCATCAGGATGCCGGCCAGACTTCCCTGGACTGAAGACCCCACCAATGTGTCCTGGAGCTCCGCTTCCCCAGAGACCCACCCTATTAGGGAAAGAGAGAGGCAGACTGGGAGTATAGACCGACCAGTCAACGCCCATGTTCAGCAGGGAAGCAGTTACAGAAGCCAGACCTTCCACCTTCTGCAACCCACAATGACCCTGGGTCCATGGTCCCAGAGGGATAGAGAATGGGAAAGCTATCAGTGGAGGGGGTGGGATATGGAGATTGGGTGGTGGGTATTGTGTGGAGTTGTACCCCTCCTGCCCTATGGTTTTGTTAATTTATCCTTTCTTAAATAAAAATTTAAAAAAAAGAATTATACTCCTGTTTTTGGCATGTAATTTTGTAAATGTATATTAAATCACTAATAAACTTTTAAAAAAAAACCACCTGCAGGGGGTTCGCTTCACAGGCAGTAAAGCAGATATGCAGGTGTCTATCTTTCTCTCCTCTCTCTGTCTCCCCCTCTTCTCTTGATTTCTCTCTGTTCTATCCAACAACAACAATAATAACTACAACAAAGATAAATAACCAAGGCAAGAAAGGGGGGAAAAGTTTAGAATAAATAAATAAATAATAAAATAAAATAAAGAGACAAATACTACAGGTGTTTCTGTCTCCCTTCCTATCACCTCCTCCTCTCTCAACTTCTCTCTCTCTTATAAAATAAAGAAAGAAGGAAAAAAAAACTGGCCACCAGGAGCAGTAAATTTGTCCTGTGTGCACCAAGGTCCAGCTATAACCCTGTGGCAAAATAAAAGAAAATTTTGATGACCAGGTGATCAGTGATGGATACTAGCACTCAGGCACCTGCAAAGGTGTAGGGACAATGTAGACTAAAGGAAGGTTATGAGCAGAACATGAGGAAGTTTAGTGCTGCTGTCCTAGGACAACTGAAAGGATTTAATAGGTTAGGAGTTGGAACAAATTCCCCCGGTCAACATCATGGTCACATTCACACTGAAACTGTGTGTATGATCTAAACTGTGTAACATTAAAAGGTTAGGGCTGGGGAGACTGTATAATGCTTGTGTAAAGCAACTTCTATGCATGATGCTCCAAAGTCCAAGGTTCAGTCCCCAGCATCACCATAGCCAGAATTGAGTTGTGATCTGGTAAAAAAAAAAAAAAAAAAAAAATTAAAAAATAAATAAAAATTGAAACATTAAACTATTCAGCATCTTTCTCTAATTAGCACTAGAGTTGTCTTTATTGGTCAAATGTGTATCACCCAGAAATCAGAAGTTCTTCTGAAAATGAAGCTTTATAGGGGCCAAGCCCATCATATCAGAAAGATAGGACCGGGGATCAGGCCATGAATGTGAAAAAACACTGGCCTGGCTACAGGCAAGAAGCAGGTGGGCTTGGGATGTAATAGTGAGTGGGACCCCTCAAACCAGCTGAACTGCAGTGGGGTGTACTGTGGTCCCTCACCCAGTAGCTCAGCAAGGACCACTCATTAGGTTGTGCCAGAGCTGGCCTGGGACACAGGTATGTTGCATAGGGCACCTCCTACCCCATCAGGAAAAACACTTTGCCCTTGTTGTAAAGTCTCAGTAGTCACTTTCAGTCACTTATCTACATTTATATTGAAGAGAGGACCCTCAGAAACACGAGTGTTGCATCTCATCAAATAATCTTGCTATTCACACTTGATGGAAAAATATGTATGCCAGAATTTTCTGTTGTATAATTCTCTCTCTCTCTCTCTCTCTCTCTCTGTCTGTCTCTCTTTCTCTCTTTCTCCCATTGTCTCCTACTCACAGTTTCTCTACTCTCACTCTCTCCCCATATATGGGAAAAAAAAAAAAAAAAAAGACTAGTCCTGAAATGAGTACGGCCTAGAGTGTTCCCGGCTATGACTATGAAATGTGAGCTCAGACTGACAGGGATGCAGATATTTCCATTGTATAAATAAAATTTTTTAAAAATACTCTGGGCAGTAGTAGCACAGCAGGTTAAGCACAGGTGGCGCAAAACACAAGGACCAGCATAACGATTCCGGTTCGAGCACCCGGCTCCCCACCTGCAGGGGAGTCCCTTCACAAGCAGTAGGTCTGCAAGTGTCTCTCTTTCTCTCCCCCTCTCTGTCTTTCCCTCCTCTCTCCATTTCTCTCTGTCCTAGCCAACAACAATGACATCAATAACAACAACACTAGTAACTACAACAATAAAAAACAACAAGGGCAACAAAAGGGAATAAATAAATAAATATTAAATTTTTTTTTAATTCTCTGTCTCTAGCCAGTAATAAATAAATAAATTAAATAAACAAAAAAAATAAGAAGGTACTAAGCAGAACTTGAACTGGAGTTAATATGTTGCATCAAAGTAAAAGACTCTGAGGTAGGATGGGGAGGGGGTTTCTGGTCCTGGAACATGATGACAGAGAAGGACCTAAAGGGAGTTGAATTATTATGTGGAAAAATGGGAAATGTTACTCAAACTACTGTATTTTACGCTTAACTGTAAATCATTAATCCATGAAAAAAAGCATTATTAAATCACAAATAAAAAAGGGGAAAAAAAAAAAAAGAATGTTTGGGATAGGGTGAGGAAGAGACAGTTCCACATTCTGCAGTGTTTTTCAAATCAGTGGTGAGAATGCACGCATCATTTTTCAATCGTGTATTAACTCATGAGCATTGTTTAACATTCTTAGGATACTGATGCAAAATAATAAGTTAATTTGAACTTTAGAACAGAAGAAAAAGAATAGGAAGAAAAGAAGGACAGAAAAGTGCAAATGCAGGCAATCTCTTATCATTTTAGACACATTCTATTGAACCCAGATTAGGACTGGCCAGGAAAAAGAATAGGGCGTGGACCAGCTGCCCTCTGCCCTCAGCAAGAGGCAACCGAATCCCCACAAGTACATCTCCCAAAGTAGATTGGGGGTCAAGGGAATCTCATTCTACTAGTCAGATATGGCTCAGCCGGGCAGATCAGTATTATCTAACATGGGTAGAAGGGGAAAACAAGAAGGGAGTCCAGCAGTAGCACAGCAAGTTAAGCGCACATGCCCTGAAACACAAGGACCTGTGTAAAAATCCCGGTTAGAGCCCCCGGCTCCCCACCTACAGGGGAGTCGCTTCACAGGCTGTGAAGCAGATTGGCAGGTGTCTATCTTTCTCTCCCCCTCTGTGCCTTCCCCTCCTCCCTCCATTTCTCTCTGTCCTTTCCAACAATGACGACATCATCAACAACAATAATAATAACTGCAACAATAAAAACACCAAGGGCAACAAAAAAGAAAATTAATAATAATAATAAAAAAGGAAAAAACAATTTCACTCTAAGAATTTTGAAAGCCCAGGGCATTAACACATTGGTAAAAAAAAAAAAATTCAACTTCATAATGAACACTATGTCACAAATTACCTTTCAACATAGGCAAAGAGAAATAGTCGTATCTTCTTTAGTGGGTCTCCTAAAATATTCAACTACAATGAAAATATTATTTCAAATTCTATGCAGAAGTCAAATATAAATAGAAATGTGGCTTAGCTGACATAAGGAATGGCTTAGCCCTCTACCTGATCAGAGAGGGAGCAGGCAGAGGTCCAGCCAATGGTGGAGGCAGGAGCCTGAGTCACATCAAGCCAGCAGCTCACAGACAGGATGGAGCTGGGTCTGGACAGCAGGGGGAGCTGTGGGTCTGCAACTAAAGTCTATGGAAGGTCTCTCAGCTGGGAAAACCAACACCTGCCCCATTTAGTGTCCCTGTGCCTCACAGCTAAGTGCACAAAGTGCCCCTGGGGATTGTCAGGCCATGACCAACCCACTCCCTGCTGCCTCAGTAGGAAGCCCAGATATGAGGAGGACACACATGTCTATGGGAGGGTTTTTTGATCAGGGAGAGAAGCAAATTTGCATAGATGGTCCCTTCCTCTGGGTCTGAAGGAATAAATGAGTCCCACAGTTTCTCTGTGTGAGCAAAGCTCTGGGACATCTGCACCATGGCCTGGGCTGCTCTCTCCCTCCTCACACTGCTCCTCCACTGCACAGGTCAGAACTGCCCTCAGCACCCTCATCCCCCCAGCTTTTCAAACAGCGTTCAGTCAGTCACATGCAGGGAATGTCCTTCCTCTTTACTTCTCTAGTTCATAATGGCTGTTTGTGTTTCAGGGTCCCTCTCCAACCCTTCACTGACTCAGCCGCCCTCCTCAAGTGTCTCCCTGGGAGCCTCAGCCAAGCTCAGCTGCACCCTCAACAGCGGCTACAATAGCTACATTGTGAGCTGGTACCAGCAGAGCCCAGGGAAGGGCCCCCAGTTTGTAATGCTAGTGGGACCCAATGGTCTTGTCGGAAATAAGGGGAACGGGATCCCTGATCGCTTCTCAGGCTCAGGCTCAGGCCTGGATCGATACCTCACCATCCAGAACTCCCAGGCAGAGGATGAGGCTGACTACCACTGTGGGGTTGATGATGGTAATGGGAGAAAACTTTTGTAACCCACAGTGACACAGGCAGAGGAGAAGTGAGACAAAAACCTCCCCTGGACTGGCCTGGCGCCAATCCTATTACTATACTGAGTCAGAAGAGACTCCTAATGCTGAAAATTTCATCTTGTCAGAATTTGATAAGATAGTGCCTCGGGATGGTCTGACTTTGCACTGCTTACCTGTTCTTGGTACACAGATTATGTCCTTTGGGTTGTAAATGTTTTCATAGTTACTTATGGAAGTAAGAGTTTTCATCTCAGTATACCTGGGGATGACTACCTTCTGAGAATCTTTTCTCTTTTTTTTTTGTTCATAGGTAAATAAGCTAATAAAGGGTTTTTATTTATTTTCAATAAAAATCATGTGATACATAAGAATATGCTGCTTACAAAGTGTGTTGTTGGTTTTGTTATTTTTTTGTTTCTTTATTGGGGAATTAATGTTTTACACTTGACAACAAATACAATAGTTTGTGCATTCATAACATTTCCCAGTTTTCCATATAATAATACAACCCCCACTAGGTCCGCTGTCATCCTTTTTGAACCTGTATTCTCCTTCCCCCCAACCACCCCAGAGTCTTTTACTTTATTGCAATACACTAATTCCAGTTCAGGTTCTACTTGTATTTTCTCCTCTGATCTTATTTTTCAGTTTCTCCTGAGAGTGAGATCATCCCATATTCATCCTTTTGTTTCTGACTTATTTCACTTAACATGATTTTTTCAAGGACCATCCAACATTGGCTTAAAACAGTGAAGTCACCATTTTTATAGCTGAGTAGTATTCCACTGTGTATATATACCACAACTTGCTCAGCCACTCATCTGTTATTGGACACCTGGGTTGCTTCCAGGTTTTGGCTATTACAAATTGTGCTGCCAAGAACATATGTGTATACAGATCATTTTGCATGGGTGTATTGTGTTTCTTAGGATATATCCCCAGGAGAGGAATTGCAGGATCATAGGGTAGGTCCATTTCTAGCCTTCTGAGAGTTCTCTAGACTGTTCTCCACAGAGGGTGGACCAATTGACATTCCCACCACCAGTGCAGGAGGGTTCCTTTGACCCCACAACCTCTCCAGCATTTGCTGCTTCTACCTTTTCTGATGTATGACATTCTCACAGGAGTGAAGTGGTATCTCACTGTTGTCTTGATTTGTACTTCTCTGACAATCAAAGACTTGGAGCATTTTTTCATGTGTTTCTCAGCCTTATAGATCTCTTCTGTGGTGAATATTCTGTCCATGTCCTCCCCCCATTTTTGGATGGGATTATTTGTTTTCTTATTGAGATTTGCAAGTTCTTTATATACTCTGGTTATTAGCCTCTTGTCTGATGTACGGCATGTAAAGATCTTCTCCCATTCTGTGAGATGTCTCTTTGTTTGAGTATTGGCTTCTTTTGCTGTGCAGAAGCTTTTTAATTTAATTAAGTCCCATAGGTTTATGCTTGCCTTGGTCTTCTTTGTAACTGGATTCGATTCAATGAAGATGTCTTTAAAATTTATGCGGAAAAGAATTCTGCCAATATTTTCCTCTAAGTATCTGATAGTTTCTGGTCTAACATCCAAGTCCTTGATCCACTTGGGATTTACTTTTGTATTTGGTGAAATATAGTGGTTCAGTTTCATGTTTCAACCCGTTGTTTCCAACACCATTTGTTGAAGAGACTCTGCTTTCTTCATTTAATAGTCTGGGCACCTTTGTCAAAGATTAGATGTCCATAGGTGTGGGGGCTTACTTCCAGGCTCCCAATTCTATTGCACTGGTCAGTGTCTATTCATGTTCCAGTACCAAGTGGTTTTGATTACAATGGCCCTACAATACAATTTGAGATCTGGGATTGTGATGCCTCCAGTTCTGTTCTTTTTTCTCAAGATTGTTTTGGCAATTCTAGGTCTTTTCTGGTTCCAGATAAGCATTTGTATCATTTGTTCTATTCTACTAAAAAAATGTGGATGGGATCTTGATGGGGATAGCATTAAATCTGTTGATGACTCTGGGTAGTACATTCACTTTGATGATGTTAATTCTTCCAACCCATGAACATGAAATATGTTTCCACTTCTTTGTGTCTTTTTCAATTTCCTTGAGTAGTAACTCATAATTTTCAGTATACAAGCCTTTCACTTCTTTGTTTAGGTTTATTCCTAGATATTTTATTGGTTTTGTTGCTATAGTAAAAGGAATTGATTTCTGGATTTCAACTACTTCTAACCTATTGTTTGAATAGAGGAATGCCACTGACTTTTGAATGTTAATTTTGTAGCCTGACACCTTACTGATGTATTGCCTGATGATTTCCAAAAGCTTCTTGCTGGATTCGTTAGGTTTTCCTATATATACTATCATGTCATCTGCAAATAGGGAGAGCTTGACTTCTTCTCTTCCTATCTGTATCCCTTTAATTCTGTGTTCCTGCCTGATTGCTATGGCAAGAACTTCCAACCGTATGTAGAATAATAATGGTGATAGTGGACAGCCCTTTCTAGTACCTGATCTCAGGGGAAATGTTTCTAGTTTTTCACAATTGAATATGATGTTGGCTGTAGGTTTGCTATATATAGACTCCACTATCTTCAGGAATTTTCCATCTATTCCCATTTTTGTAGTGTTTTGATCAGAAAGGGATGTTGTATTTTTTATTTTTTTTATTTAATAAAGGATAAATTGACAAAACCATAGGGTAGGAGGGGTACAACTCCACACAATTCCCACCACCCAATCTCCATATCCCACCCCCTCCCCTGATAGCTTTCCCATTCTCTATCCCTCAGGGTCGTTGTGGGTTGCAGAACGTGGAAGGTCTGGCTTCTGTAATTGCTTCCCCACTGAATAGGGACGTTGACTGGTCGGTCCATACTCCCAGTCTGCCTCTCTCTCTTCCTATTAGGGTGGGGTACTGAAAGCATAAGCACACTAGAGTTTGCAGTGAGTACCTTCAGTTATATATTTTGCACTAGTTTATGGATACGTATGAATATATGCTCTCTCTCACAGAAACTGGTGTATATCTGGGTTTTGGGACTTTGTTAGAAAGTGAACCACCTGAGATGGAATTAGAGTATACTATGAAAGGAAAGGTCTCACCCGAGTAATGAAGCTGAAGGGTTGTCATTCCACACGTGAAGTCTCTGGACACAGTCTGAAGTGAAGCATGTTGACATGGCAATCGTTGTGTTGATTAGGTTGTGATCGCAGATGCAATATTATTTGATATGGATTGGGAGAGGCATACGGGAAAGTGGGCCCTATCCAAGGGTTCCTGGACTGGGGGGAGTAGAGGCTCTATAGTGAAGATGTGAGGTTCCTGCTGTCTTAGGGTTCAAAAAGACAATCGATAGTTAATGTTATTATCACATTACTTGGTAATTGGGTTAACTTTGAAAAGTCCTTTTGTTAGGGTTTGCTGTAGAGTACCCAGTATCTTGTATATAGCTGTGCTATTGGTTGCTTCTGATCTACTTGGTCTAGGCTTTTGAGAGAGTCCACATATCAAATACACAGCCTATATATTAAAAAGGGATGTTGTATTTTGTCAAAGACTTTGTCTGCATCTATTGATATGACCATGTGGATTTTGGTTTTGCTTTTATTGATGTGGTAGATCACGTTGATTGATTTACATATATTAAACCAACCTTGCATGACTGGGATAAACCCCACTTGGTCATGATGAACAATGTTTTAAATATACTGCTGTATCCAGTTGGCTAGAATTTTTTTCAATATTTTAACATCTATGTTCATTAGAGATATTGGTCTGTAGTTTTCTTTTTTGGTTGTGTCCCTGTCTGCTTTGGTATCGAAGTGATGTTGGATTCATAGAAGCTGGCAGAGAGTATTCCAGTGTCTTCAATCTTCTTGAAGACTTTTAAAATAGAAGTGTTAGTTCTTATTTGAAGATTTTGTAGAATTCATTTGTAAAACCATCTATCTGGTCCAGGACTTTTATTTTTGGGGAGATTTTTGATAACTGTTTCAATTTCATTAGCTGTGATGGGCCCGTTCATATTATCTGGTTCCTCTTTACTTAGTTTTGGAAGTTGGTAGGTATCCAGGAAATCACCCATTTCTTCCAGGTTCTCTACCTTGGTGGCATATAGTTGTTCATAGAAGCCTCACATGATATGGTGAATTCCTGCAGTGTCTGCTGTGATATCTCCTCTTTCATTTACTATCTGATTTATTTGGATCTTCTCCCTTTTTTGTTATGTGAGTCTGGCTAAAGGTTTGTCGATTTTTTTTTCTTTTTTTTTTATAAATTAAGTTTTTATTTATTTATTTATTTTCCTTTTTGTTGCCCTTGTTGTTTAACATTGTTGTGGTTATTAATGTCGTTGTTGTTGGATAGGACAGAGAGAAATGGAGAGAGGAGGGGAAGACAGAGAGGAGGAGAGAAAGACAGACACCTGCAGACCTGCTTCACCGCTTGTGAAGCGACTTCCCTGCAGATGGGGAGCCGGGGGCTCGAACTGGGATCCTTACGCAGGTCCTGGCGATTTGCACCACGTGCGCTTAACCCGCTGCGCCACCGCCCAACTCCCGGTTTGTCGATATTTTTCACTCTTTCAAAAAACCAACATTTACTTTCGTTGATCTCTTGTATGTTTTTCTTATTCTCAATATTATTGATTTCTGCCCTAACTCTAGTGATTTCTGTCCTTCTGGTTGCTTTAGGGTTCTCTTGTTCTTCTTCTTCTAGGTCTTTAAGATATGCAATCAGGCTGTTTTTGGGGTGTTTTGTGTGTGTGTGTGTGTGTGTGTGTGTGTGTGTGTGTGTGTGTGTGTGTGTGCTTTTTCTTGTTTCCTAATGTGTGTTTGTATGGCTATGAACTTCCCTCTCAGTACTGCCTTAGTTTGTCCCAACTATTTTGATAGCTTATGTCTTCATTTTCATTGAACTCTCAAAACATTTTGATTTCTTCCTTCTTTCCACTTTGATCCAGTAGTTGTTAAGTAGTGTACTGTTGAGCTTCCACATTTTGGGACTATTACTAATCTTTTGTTGATTGTTAAATGTTAGTTTAATTTCACTGTGGTCTGAGAAGATGTTTGGGATGATTTCAATGAAGTCAAAAAAAGGGCGGTTATGGGTGGAGAAGGGGGGAGTTCATTGCTGCTGTTCTGAGGGATACAGCTGAAGGGATCTAACTGGTTAAGAGTGGGATCAGATTCCCCAGGTGATGTCTAATCAACATTATGGTCAAATGCCAGTGAGAGAGTGTGCATAGTCTAAACTGCATAGCATTGAAAGGTTAGGACTGGGAACATAGCATGATGGTTATACAAAAAAAGAAAAAAAAAAAGCTTTAATACCTCAGGCTTCAAAGTCCCCAGTTCAACCCCCATAAGTATTCCCATAAGATAAAGCAGAATACTGTTTGGATAGAAGAAAAAAAATCAAAAACAAGCAAAAATGGAAAGGCTAATGGATTCAGCATCTTTCCTGTGGTTACCACTCAAGTTTCATTTAGGTACAAGTGTACCACCAATAAGAAATTAAATCTTTATAAGGTCCAAGTGAGCACATCATATCAGAAATAAAGCACTGGGTTGGGGAGGGGGGTTGGTTCAGACCATGGTATTTTACAAGGAAACAATACTATAGCACTGCTCCACCATCCACAGACTTCCCTAATACTGTCCACAGTACTCCCAAGTGGTTCTGATGCTCGAACCCAGAGCCTCAACCTGTAGACAAATGCCCTGCTATGTGAACAATGTCTCCCTCTTCAAAATTCTTCTCTACTGTGCCAAATAAACCTGGACTAGATTTGGCTAAATAGTGGGGGGATTGCCTTGAGTGTGACCCATATTCAAGCTCATTTCCCACAGCATTGTGGTTTATCTCTCTCTCTCTCCCTCTCCCTATCCCTATCCCTATCTCTCTCTTTCTGTCTCTCTCTCTCTTTCACACACACACACACACACACACACACACACACACACACACACACACACACTCATTTTTCTTCCATGCCTCTTTCTATCTGAAAAGCAGCCCTGAGAAGTGGAACTCTGGAGATAAAATTAAAATGGTCCATTATAGTATAGTAATTACCTTCTACCAAAAGTTCAGGTACCTAGGCCATACTTTGATCAATCAGTATAAGATTCTGTGTGTGTGTGTTATCAAGTGTGCATTTTCTTATGTACTATACACTGGATATTTTCATTATTAGAGTGTTATGACTATTCATTAGGTGTCTAATATCTTCATTTTTATATCAGTCCCACATTTCACAGAGTGGTGCTCTGGTATTGTTATCATAAAAAAGAAATTAATTTACATAAGAAGCGGGAGTCAGGCGGTAGTGCAGCAGGTTAAGTGCACATGGCACAAAGTGAAGGACCGGCGTAAGGATACTGGTTCTAGCGACCAGCATAAGGATCCTGGTTCGAGCCCCTGGCTCCCCACCTGCAGGGGAGTCACTTCACAAGCGGTGAAGCAGGTCTGCAGATGTCTATCTTTCTCTCCCCCTCTCTGTCTTCCCCTCCTCTCTCCATTTCTCTCTGTCTTATCCAACAATGATGACATCAATAACAACAATAATAACTACAACAACAATAAAACAACAAGGGCAACAAAAGGAAATAAATAAAATTTTTTTTAATTTAAAAAATAAGAAGTAAGGGAGGGCCAGGCAGTGGCCAGCACACCTAGTTAAGTACACCTCCTACCATGCAGTAAGACTTGGGCTTAAACCCCTGCTCCCCACCTGCAGTGGGGAAACTAGTAGCAGTGAAACAGGTCTTCGGTTGCCTATCTTTCTCTCTCTCCATTTCTGTCACCTCCTCCCCTCTCAGTTTATCTCTGTCCTATCAAATATAAAAGAAATAATTAGGAATATACGGCCATTGGGAGCAGGTGATTTGCAGTGCTGGCACCAAGCCCTATCGATAATCCTAGCAGTAAGAAGAAAACTAAGGAGAAGGAGAGAAAGGGGAGAAAGAGGAAGAGGAGGAAGTGGAGGAGGAGGAGGAAGAAGAGAAGGTTGAGAGAAGGAGAAGAATAAGAAAAGGAAGGAGGAGGAGGAGAAAACTCACACAGCTTTCTGATTGTTTCCTTGATACACTGTGTGGAGGGACACTCAGACTACTGGGAAGATGCCCTGCCTTTCTCAAAAGGATATATTATTGGACAGAAGAGGTGGCTATACCCAATTTTATCAGAGTAAAAATATAAGCCTTTATTGCAAGTGATACTTTTTGACCAGAAGCACTATTCCCAAGACTAAATCAGAAAAGTCAATACTTGGTCAGTATGAAGACATTTACGATCCGAAATAAGTCATCTCGTGATCTTTCTCTATTTTTTTTGTATCATGGTCCCTTCCAAAATCTGATTAAATAGATTGATGAAATAACTCACTTGGATAATAAATTGCTTTGCCATGTGTGCAACCCAGTCTTGAGCCCCCATCTCACTGAAGGATGTTTTTGGTGCTCTGGTCTGACTCATTCTCCCTCTCACTGTCTCTATTTAAAAAAAATCTGATTGAGTATAATAGATTTCAAATATTAACAACATTACTGTAATACTAAAGCTATCCTCAGAATCCCTGGAGGATCCAGAGCTCAATTATCTTGTCTCTGTTGACAGTTCTTGCTGTCAACGTCTTTATTTTTCTGAATAGCACATGTTTATAGCTAAGTAGTTCTACCACTCATTTTCTATCTATAGATTCCCAGAGTCTAATAGTCTTTCATTTTTTTTCCAGTTTCTGTCCCTCTCAAGCCAAGCTAGGAAAGTTTCTAATGATAGAATACTATCAAACACCTGTGGGTTTCCCATATATTGATTGTTCAAGGATGTATACACCACTAAAACTGAGTAGTTCCCATACAGCTTTCCTGGATATACTCACCCCAGACTTGTATAGAAAATAAAATAAGGGCACCAAAGTAAAAACCCTGTGGTGAGGGGTAGACATGCAGCTTCCTGGGCCAGTGGGGGGTGGGAGTGGATGGGAGGGATGGGTCACAGTCTTTTGGTGGTGGGAATGATGTTTATGTACACTCCTAGTAAAATGTAGTCATATAAATCACTAGTTAATTAATATGAGAGGGGGAAAATTAATTGTATGTCTCGAAGTTTTTTAAAACACAGACTTAGTCTTTTTAATATATAGGCTGTGTGTTTGATATGCGGACTCTCTCAAAAGCCTAGACCAAGTAGATTAGAAGCAACCAATAGCACAGCTATATACAAGATACTGGGTACTCTACAGCAAACCCTAACAAAAGGACTTTTCAAAGTTAACCCAATTACCAAATAATGTGATGATAACATTAACTATCCATTGTCTTTTGGAACCCTAAGACAGGAGGAACCTCACATCTCCAATATAGAGGCTCTACTTCCTCCAGTCCTGAAACCCTTGGATAGGGCCCACTTTCCCGTATGCCTCTCCCAATCCATATCAAATAATATTGCATCTGCGATCGCAACCTAATCAACACAATGATTGCCGCCTCAACATGCTTCACTTCAGACTGTGTCCAGAGACTTCACGTGTGGAATGACAACCCTTCAGCTTCATTACTCGGATGAGACCTTTCCTTTCATAGTATACTCTAATTCCATCTCAGGTGGTTCACTTTCTAACAAAGTCCCAAAACCCAGATATACACCAGTTTCTGTGAGAGAGAGCATATGTTTACACGTATCCATAAACTACTGCAAAATATATACCTGAAAGCTCTCCACTATTCCAAGCTTTGGGTCCATGAGTGCTCAACAATTTGTTTGGCTTTGCATGTTAACTCTCTTTTCAGTCACCAGGTTCCAGATGTCATCAGGATGCCAGCCAGGCTTCCCTGGACTGAAGACCCCACCAATGTGTCCTGGAGCTCCGCTTCCCCAGAGACCCACCCTAATAGGGAAAGAGAGAGGCAGACTGGATGTATAGACTGACCAGTCAACGCCCATGTTCAGCGGGGAAGCAATTACAGAAGCCAGACCTTCCACCTTCTACAACCCACAATGACCCTGGGTCCATGCTCCCAGAGGGATAGTGATTGGGGAAGCTATCAGGGGAGGGAGTGGGATATGGAGATTGGGTGGTGGGAATTGTGTGGAGTTGTACCCCTCCTGCCCTATGGTTTTGTTAATTTATCCTTTCTTAAATAAATAAAAATAAATAAAAAATAAAATAAATATATTGAAAGAAAATCTGATTAAAGCCAAAACCCCAGTAGTTAAAGCAACCTACCTTCTCATATGCATGAAACACTTTATGGTGTCACAAAATAGCAGACCTCTAGGTAGGATTCCTCTATAGGAACTAATGGAACTGGGGGGTCTAGAATGAATGTTCTTTCTAAAATGCTTTCATGGTTTCCTAGGACTTGACCATCAGCAGGAAGTGGGCTGAGTATGTTTGCACAAGGCCTCAAGTTTGATCATTGGTATTGTATATGCCAATATGGTGCCCTGGCGCTCTCTCTCTCTCTCTCTGGTGGTGCTGGGAATTGAGCTGGGATTTTGGAGCCTCAGGCACGAGAGTCTCTTTGCATAACCATTATGCTATCTACCCTTTCCCAATAAATGAATATTTTAAAAATTAATATAAATAATTAAAATAATGTGTTTTGATTCTGCTGTCTGAGCTGACAACTGTCTCACGAGTATCACACATCTGCCCTGTAAAGATGAAGCACAGTCTCTTCTCAAGAGCTTCCTCATAGGAGCCTGCTAACGGGGTAAGTACATCCCCAACAGGGGATGAGGAGAGAGGAATAAAGGGGCAGATAAAGTGTCTGAAACCGTACAAAGTGGGAGAGTAAGACAGAGGCTCTTACACATTCTCCAACACTGAGTATGTGCTGGGTCTCAGAATTTCGTCCTCCAAGAGCTGGGCACAGTGAAATGCTCCCTCAGGGCCAGTTGTCAGGGCTGGCCCTCTGCTAGGTGAACAGTTGAACAGAGCCATACCAAATCTGAGGCACTAATTTTCTTTCCTTCCCTTTCATTTTTGCTTGTAGATTTTTCATCTCATCCACAAGTCGGGGATAAAGCTGCAATTTATCATTTGTGCCACCAGGCACTTGAGAGGGTAAGGAGGTACAGCAGAGGGAGGCACCCGAGAGTGAAGCCTCTTTCTAGTCACCACCCTTGGGCTGCCATTCTTCCTGCCAGAAAGCCGGTTTTGAATTTTAGACATGGTGCAAAACAGTATGACAGCAGGGGGCAGTGTGGGACTGTGAACTCCACGGAGTTGGGCCTACAGCTGTGACCACTAAACCAGGCTTCCTGGTTAATGTCCTCTGTTCATAACTCTCACCATCCAGCTCAATGATCTCTGAAAACAGACTCTGAGGCAGAGGTGATCAAGTCTTGGTTGACAGAGGTAGAACAGACAGATTCGGCAGGAGGTGAATAGAATGAAGTACTCATCAAAGTAAGGAATGAGAAGAGAGTTTGGGGTGCCCTGTGGAGACTGTGGAATAATTATATTCAAACATATGACAGAGACCTCAGTGCACACACAGTGCTATTTGCTCCAAGTCCTAAGACACTGACTGCTTGTAATATATTTGCAAGCAATTTTTGTACACTGCAGTACAAAACTATACACTACTCACCAGTAAATCCTGGATTGTTGCTAAGCACTAGTGAGGCCAGCATCTAATTTGGGCACAGTGAATTGGATATGTGCTAGTAACACATATATGAGGTGGGTTTCTGGGAAACCTGAATAAAACAACCAGGAGAGTCCATGAACCTAGTTTTTCTACCCAACTGAAAGGCCTGCTGAGTGTGAGTTACAGTTAAGAAGAAAGGAAAGCTGCACTGTAGCATCATCTTCCCGGATTCCCATGATGATCCAGGTCTGTGTTCTTGTGGTCACTCAATTTATCCCAGTGAGAGAAGTCAAACATCCAGGACTGATGAGAACAGGGAGAGAGAGGGTAACATGTCTTTGGGAGATATTTTTCCATTATCAAAGAGCATAAATAACTGTGGGGTTCAACTCCACCTTGAAGAACAAGTTCAGTGTAAAATGCTGCCCAAGTCCTTGGTCTCTGATATGGAACCACTCAGTAATAACTGAGACCTGGCCATCTGCTGAGTACCCTGAGGGCCACATTTGCATGGCAGCCCTTCCCCCCACAGGGAAAGGTTCTATAATGAGAGCTAGAAGCTGCTCGGTTCTCAGGGGTCTGGACAAGCACAGCACTGGACTGGCTACACCATGGCCTGGGCTCCTCTCCTGCTCACACTTCTGGCTCACTGCACAGGTCAGTGGGCCTCTGGGATGTGGGTGAGAAAGGACACAATGCAACTTCATGGTCTAGTCTCTTCTGCTCACCTTTGATCTCTCAACTATTTTCAGGATCTGCTTCCCAGAAAGAAGTGATTCAAGAACCTACACTGTCCACAACTCCAGGGGGGACAGTCACACTCACCTGTGGCTTCAGTATTGGAGATGTCACCAATCTTGATTCTGTTATATGGATCCAACAAAACTACCCCCAAGAACCCAGAGGTCTCCTACATGGAGCTAACAGCAGAGCCCCTGGGGTTCCTGACAGATTCTCTGGGTCCCTATTTGGAAACAAGGCTGCCCTCACCATCACAGGGGCCCAGGCTGAGGACGAGGCTGAATATTATTGTGTTATGTATTTCAGCAACCAATCCCACTATGACAGATGCAGGTGGAAAAGTGAGACAAAATTCAGCTTCCCTCTTTGCTGCTCAGATCTCTGTCTTCGGTTCACAGAGTCCACATCTAGCTGTGTGAGCTGAAAGGGTTTGTTCTCCCTGCTTCCAGAGGAAATGGCCAAAACCATTGTTGCAAACTTTAAAATAGTTTATTTTACTTTACTTTTACTAGTATTTATTTGTTTATTTTTGATAGAGGCAGAAATTGAGAGGGAGAGGGGGAGATTGATATATATTGATAGATGATTGATAATCGATAGATAGATAGATAGGTAGATAGATAGATAGATAGATAGATAGATAGATAGATAGATCTGTAATACTGCTTCATGGTTCATGAAGCTTCCCCCGCTGCAGATGGGGACCAGGGGCCTGAACTCAGGTCCTTGCACATGGTAATGTATACTCTCCACCATGTGTGCTACCACCCAGCCCCTAAAATATTTTATTTTTAATCCATCAATTTACAATACCATTGTGTTCATAAAAACCAGTAGAGAAATATACTGTTAGTTGCTATCCAGTTTTATTGGAGGCTTGTTTATTTGTCTATTACTTTTGTATTCATCTAGGCTTCACCTTGCTGGGCCTATATAAGACACCACGGAATGTATGATTTTCCCAGTAGAGTGGCTAGATTGAACTTGAACCCATGTCACTTACATGTCAAAGCAGACAATACCCCTTGTACAATCACATCCCTCTAAGGTATACCTTTGTAGTCCTTTCAGTTATGAAGTTATTAACAAGAATAGTGAAATAAAATTTTAAAAGCTATTCATGGGGGGCAGGAGGTAGCGCACTGGGTTAAGCGCATGCACTACTAAGCTCAAGAACCTGTACAAGGACCCTGGTTTGAACCCCTGGCTCCCCACCTGCAGGAGGGTTGCTTCACAAATGGTGAAGCATGTCTGCAGGTGTCTGTTTTCCTCTCTCCCTCTCGGTCTTCCCCTCTTCTCTTAATTTCTTTCTGTCCTATCCAGCAGCAGCAGCAATAACAACAATAACAAAAACAGCAACAACAACAATGGAAAAAAGATAGCTCCCAGGAGGAGTGAATTTGTAGTGCAGGCACTGAGCCCCAGAAATAACCCTGGAAGCAAAAAAGGAAAAGAAAAGAAGAGGAGAGAAAAGAAAGGAAAGGAGAGAAGAGGAGGGGAGGGGAGAGGAGAAGAGAGGAGAGGAGGGGAGGGGAGGGGAGAGGAGAAGAGAGGAGAGAAGGGAAGGGAATGGAAGGGAAGGGAAGGGAAGGGAAGGGAAGGGAAGGGAAGGGAAGGGAAGGGAAGGGAAGAGAAGAGAAGAGAAAGGGGAAGGGGAAGGGGAAGGGAAAGGGAAAGGGAAAGGGAAAGGGAAAGGGAAAGGGAAAGGGAAAGGGAAAGGGAAAGGAAAAGAAAGAAAAGAGAAGAAAAGAAAGCTGTTCACACACTCATAACATTCAAGTAGATTCCAGAGAATCAGAGTGGCAAGATAGCACACCTGAGAGAAAGCCTGATGTACCATGCATATGACCCAGGTTCCAGCCCAGTCCCAATATACTGGGGGAAGCTAAAATGCTTTGGTGTCTTTCTCTTTTTTCCCCCTGGTTCTCTTTTTTATCTGACATAGTTGACTCCAAGCAGTGAAGCGCCTAGAGACAACAGCAACAAAAGGAAGAGGAAAGTAAAAAGAACAGAGAGAACCCTTCTACACTATTGGAGGGAATGTAAATTGGCTCATCCCCTGTAGAAAAGTCTGAAGGTTACTCACAACACTGCAAATAGTCATACCCTTTGATCCAGAAACTTCTCACCTGGAGATTGAGCCAAAGGAAGTAAAAACATCTATCCAAAGACATCTATGTGCTCCTGTGTTAGCAATACAATTTACAGGAGCCCAAACTAGGAAGCCAACCCAGATGCCCAACAACAAAGGAGTGGATAAGAAAGATGTAGTATGTGGTCCGGGAGGTGACACAGTGGATAAAGCATTGGATTCTCAATCATAAGGTCCTGAGTTCGACCCCTGGCAGCATATGTACCAGAGTGATGTCTGGTTCTTTCTCTCCTCCTATCTTTCTCACAAATAAATAAATAAATGAATAAATAAATAAATAGATTCTTTAAAAAAGAAAAGATGTAGTATATATACATAATGAAATAATACTCAACTCTTAAATCTGATGAGGTCTTCTCCTTTGTATTATCTTGGATAGAGTTTGAGGGAATCATATTATATGAAGTAAGGAGAAATCCCAAATGATCGCACTTAGAGGTTGAACTTAAAAAGTGGGGGGGGGGGGGGCGGGAGTCGGCCAGTAGCCCAGCAGGTTAGGTGAACGTGGCGCAAAGTGCTATGTTTGAGTCCCCAGCTCCCCACCTGCTGGGGAGTCACTTCATAGGTGGTGAAGCAGGTCCGCAGGTGCCTACCTTTCTCTCCCCCTCTCTATCTTCCCCCTCCTCTCTCCATTTCTCTCTGTCCAATCCAACAGCGATGGCATTAATAACTACAACAATAAAACAAGGGCAACAAAAGGGAATAAATAAATAAATAAATAAATATTTTTTAAAAAACAAAAAAAGAAACAAGAAGGGGGAAAAGGGAAAACAAAGTGAAATTTGGACCGTATGTGGTGTATTGCACCAAATCAAAGGACTCTGGGAAATGAAGGGAAAAGAAGGAATGGAGAGGGCACTGGAGTCCTGGTGTGTGAAGGTGGAAATGGACCATGTTGGGGGTGAGACTATTTTGCAGATGAAAAATTGCACCCGTGTATTTTTCCTACAAGGCTGATAAGTGAGAGCTATTCATTCAAAGACTCCTGGACTTGGGAACTGAGCCCTGTCATTAATGATGGAAATCCAGCAGTTGTGTCTTCTCTCACATGAGAGAGACATACTAAGTCCCCTTAGCAGAGACTTTTGTGTGGCTTCAGCAGATGCTTCCTTCTTGGACTCTCCCAAGAGATGAAACAAACCTCAATACTCCTCCACCTGTAGTATGAGATAAACTCCTACACCAGGGTTCACAGACACACTAGACAGACACTGGATGGATGTCATGATTCATAGATAGTCCCTCCTGTGACCAAGAGTTCAGACTAAGTAGAAGCCTGTTGAAACCCACTTTGTTCTCAGAACCTGAGTGCACCGTGGCTTGCAATACTTTCTTCTTCATATTCCTGTCTCTTTTGGAAGTAATGGCTGCCTTTGTGGACAGATGACAGACTCCAACCTGCTTCTGTCTTAGAAACAATACTCTACTACTTTTAGGCGTTTATCCAAAGGGTTTGCAAACAGTAACTTGAATGGACACATGCACCCTTATGCTCATAGCTTCATTATTCACAATAGCCAAAGAGTGGAAGCAACCTAAATGTCCATCGACAGATGACTGGCTGAAGAAGTTGTAAGATATGAGGCCAGGCAGTGGCACACCTAATTAAGTGCACATAGTACTAAGCACAGGACCCGAGTTCAAGCCCCTGGCTCCTCGGGGACACCTCACAAGTGGTGAAACAGGGATGCAGGCTTCTCTCTTTCTCTCTCCCTATCTCCTCTCCCCTCTCAATTTCTCTCTCCTATACAATAAAATGGAAAATAAGGATGCTAGAAACAGTGAATTCATAGTGCCAGCACTGAACCCCAGTGATAATCCTGTAGAAAAAAAAAAAGATGTTTTAAGATATATACTCCATGGAATACTACTCTGTAATCAAAAAAGACAACACTGTTTTCTTTGGAACAAAATAGATGGGGTGGGGCTGGGTGGTGGTGCACCTGGTTGAGCACATATGTTACAATGTGCAAGGACCCGGGTTTTCACCTGCAGGGTGAAAGCTTCACAAGTGATGAAGCAGGGCTGCAGGGATCTCTTTCCCTCTCTGTCTCCCCCTTCGTCTCCATTTCTAGCTGTCTCTATCAAATAAATAAAGATAATTTAAAAATTGAAGAATATTTTTTTAAAAAATAGATAATGTGTAGGAATAAGGCCACCAAGGATGTAGGACACAGATTAATGAAAGCTGTCATTCACCCCCTCAGTGTTTCAGTCACTTTGAAGTCACTGATCTGTGTGAGCTCTCAGCAGCTGTCACTTTTAAGATCTTCCCTAGAGGATAGCAGGTGACACTGAGGCAGGAAGACAGAAGAGACTGATTTGCATGAAGCACCTTCTCCTATTGGGTCTGGCAGGCTTGAAAAAGTCTTAAGAGATAACATTCCAGCCCAGGAACCCAAGGAGACTAGTCCCGTGAGTGTCTCCACCATGGCCTGGATGGTGTTTCTGCTTGCACTCCTCATACATGGCTCAGGTCAGGACAAGGGGCAAGGGATTCAGGGTGAATTTTTAGAGTGAATTTTTTCCTAACAATACCTTTCTTTGTTCTGTTGGTTTTAGGAACAAATTCTCAGACTGTGACTCAGGAATCAAAAGTATCAGTGTCTTTAGGGGAGAGAGTCACACTCAGCTGTGGCCTTGATTCTGGGCCAGTCACTAAAGATCACTACTCCAACTGGTACCAGCAGATCCCAGGTCAGCCTCCTCTCAGGCTTATCTACTGGACAGACAGCCGCCCTTCAGCAGTCCCTGATCGCTTCTCTGGCTCTATCTCTGAGAACAAGGCCACCCTCACCATAACTGGAGGTCAGCTAGAAGATGAAGCTGACTACTACTGTGCTCTCTACATGGACAGTGATACTCTCACAGTGGTTTAAACTCATAGGGAAATGCAACAAAAACTTCTTCTTGAGTTCTCATGGTTCCACACTTAGGACAAGAAGATACACAGAGGACAGAGGTGGTCAACTTAACCTTAAAAAAGGAGATTCCATGATTCACTGTCCTCTCTGAGGTCATCATCATGTGTCTCCCCCAAGATCCCCCATGACTTTCCCATCTTGTCAATGTGAACTTTGCAAAAATGAACTTCCTCTCTTTCTCCCTAGGGAAATTAACTGGGGCCTCAGTGATAAAATATAAGAACCAACATCGAGACAGAGAGAACATCTAGTCCCTAAAATTAACAGACTAGGGCAGAAGTAGATGGCATAATAGTCATGCAAAGAGACTCTCATGCCTGAGGCTCCAAAGTCCCAGGTTCAATCCCCTGTACCACACCAGCCAGAGTTGAACAGAGCTCTGGTTAAAATATATAAAATTAACAGAATTTAAATTTCATGATTAATTTGGTCATGGAGACTAAATTAATACTTAACATGTATATATTATATAATGAATTTTTTTCATAACAATTTTCTATTAGGTAGTTCAATTTTTTAATGTTTTACATTTACTTATATTTCCCTTTTGTTGCCCCTGTTGTTTTTTATTGTTATTATAGTTATTATTGTTGTTGTTATTGAAGTCGTCGTTGTTGGATAGGACAGAGAGAAATGGAGAGAGGAGGGGAAGACGGAGAGGGGGAAAGAAAGACAGACACCTGCAGACCTGCTTCACCGCCTGTGAAGCGACTCCCCTGCAGGTAGAGAGCCGGGGCTCGAACCGGGAACCTTATGCCGGTCCTTGCGCTTTGCGCCACGTGCGCTTAACCCGCTGCACTACCGCCCAACTCCCTAATGACTCCTTTCTATACTAGAAATGCGGGACAGTCAGAAGGCTAAGATCTGGCTCTTATTTCTGCTAAACTACCATTCCTACCTTTATAACTCGATCATTCACCAGCCTTAATCACTCCCCCATTGTACAAGTGGATGACTCTCTGGAGGGATGAGGGTCTGGGTCTCTAGGATTCTGTTTGTTTCCAGACTCACATACCTATTTCTGGATTTAAGTTTTAGGAATATCTCAAGTTCCTCCTCTTTCAGGTAGATGAAGAAGGTTGAAGAGACGGTCTGGAGCTACGAAACCCAAGCATGTCACTGAGATATCTGTATTCCCCAATTACGGACACTTCTGCTGCTCCTCTCTCACTACACAGGCAGGGAAAGACTTCAGAGATCAGGGCAGTTCCTGGACAACGAAGCTCCTCCTTCTCAGAGCCCCCTCCCTTTCATTGCTGTGCCCGGATGCCCCAGCACCCCACCCCCACCCTGAATGTCAGCGTTTCCAGAGCTCCTCTCTCAGCCTGTGCTGTCTCAGTTGCTCACCCTCCTGCATCTCTGAAAACAGTTTCCCTCACGTCCACACACTGAACTATTTTCAATGCCATGGGCCACTAATGAGCTGATACCAGAAGAATCCAGAGAGCTTTCTGTTATCTGCTGATATTTAAGCCAGACTGGGAGAGACTCAAAACTCAGGTAGCCATTGTTGACTCCGGATCCAAAGATGCCTCCACTAACTGGGAATTTTTGTCGACCTTGTGCAGCATCCTAGAACAGGTGCTAGTACTGGGACACACCTCTCAGCAGTACCAAGATTTGCTGTGAGTACCAGACACAAAGCAGTGAACCACAACCTTCACTCCACTGTCCTGAATAGAGCTGAGATTGTTCCTGACTGACTATGTCTGCCTCAGGGTGTCTATGTCACTTCCTTGGCCAGTGTTGTTCCCAGGAAGGCATCCTATGCCAAATGGAAAATCCCCCAGGGGAGACATTGAAGGGATTCTAAGAGGTGATTCTGGTCATGCTCAGATCTGAATCTAGAGAAAAATCACAGAAGTTTCTAGTCTGAGTGCTTTTTTTTTTTTATACCAACCTTAAATAAGGTCTATGTCTCTATTCAATAGGAAGTTGTTGGGGGTTCGAGAGCCCAGATTCCCACCTGCAGGGGAGTCGCTTCACAAGTGGTGAAGCAGGTCTGCAGGTGTCTTTCTCTCCGCCCCCCTCTGTCTTCCCCTCCTCTCTCCATTTCTCTCTGTCCTATCCAACAACAATGACATCAACAACAACAACTACAACAACAATAAAAAACAAGGGCAACAAAAGGGAAAATAAATAAATACATATAATTTTTTAAAAAAAGAAGTCGTTAGGGGCCAGTTTGTGGCACACCTGGTTAAGTACTCACATTACTATGTGCAATGGTCCAGGTTGAAGCCCCCCCTGGTCCCCACCTGCAGAGGGAAAGCTTCACGAGTGGTGGAGCAGGGCTGCAGGTGCCTCTGTTTCTCTCTCTATTTCCCCCTCCCCTCTCAATTTGTCTCTGTCTCTACCCAATAATAAATAAAAATATTTTTAAACACACACACATATAGGGAGAAAGAGTTATTATAGGGAAGAGATATTAAATAAAAAATAAGTAAGTAAGCAAAGTAATGAATGAGGCAGGTCAGTGAGATAGATGAGGGAAAAATAGTTTGCAATCTTTAGTAGCTTTCAAACCAGAGGTCCCAGAAGGCCAGGTTCAGTGGCCACCATATGCCAGAGCTGAGCTGGTATCTTTCTCTCACAAAAGTCAGCAAAAATTGTTAACAGTAGTACAATAAAAACTTTTTTACCATAATTCTACTGCCATAAGGACAACAGTGACAAGGGTAAAACAGCTATGTGGCCTCCAAACTGGTACGTAAGCACAGGCTATGCAGAGCTGCAGGAAAAACCTCAGAGGACATTTTAGTTTGGGGTTTTTGTTTTTTACTTCAGACCCTCACTACATATTTTAGACCTGGAAACACTGAGATCAAGAGCACCAGTGCTCCTCCTGTCTCAATAAACAATAAACTCACTACACCTCTCATTTTTCTTTTATCTCTCTGTCCATGCTATGAATTCACTTAGAAAGGTCAGGCACTGTGTGTGAGGGTAGAAATATCAGTTCAGTGCTTAGGAATGAAATATCATGGGGTCCAGGTAGTAAGTAGTACATCTAGTTTAAAAACAAAAAAGAACACGACCAATGATGACAAGGACCCAGGTTCTTGTCATCGATTCCCCAATGCAGGGAGGAAGCTTCATGAGCAGTGAAACAATGCTGCAAGTCTAGCTTTTTCTCTCTCCCTCTCTATCTCCTCTTCCTTTGCAATTTCACTGTTTCTATTTAAATAAAAATGGTTTTTTTAATTAGGAAAGGAATGATCACCTAGAGTAAAGGATTCATTATACAGGCACCCAGACTGTTGTGGGAAATAAATAAATATAAAGTGTTAGACAAAACAAATAGTATATACCCCATTTCATCAGAGCATAGGGACTAACAAAATTATAACACTTTATTGCAAATAATACTTATTTAACAAGATAATAAATTCCCAAGACTGAGCCAGAAAAAAATTTAGTGCTTAAACAGTATGAGGACATCTGCAATTTTAATGAAAATAATCTCACTGGATTTTTTTTCTTTCCAATAAATCAATGGTTCTTAATATTTAGGATCACTGGTCCCTTTAAATCTTATTTATAGCCATAGCCCCAGTGCTTGGAACAGATCACCTGCACATAAATGCAGAACATTTGGCACAATGCCATAAGCTTCACAGATCTCAAATTAGCATGCCAATAAAAAAATATGGAGAACCGGCAATGAAACAGTTCTATTCTCCTCCTCCTCCTCCTCCTCCTCCTCCTCCTCCTCTTTCTCCTTCTTCTTCTTTTTCTTCTTCCAGGGTTATCGCTGGGGCTCGGTGCCTGCACCTCAAATCCACTGCTCCTGGTGGCCATTTTTTCTGGGTTTATTTGTTTGTTTGTTTTGTTGTTGTTGGATAAGACAGAGAAATTGGGAGAGATAGGGAAGACAGAAATGGGGAGAAAGACACCTGCAGACCTGCTTCACTACTTGTGAAGCAACCCCCCTGCATGTGGGGAGACGTGGGCTCGAACTGGGATCCTTGCTCAGGTCCTTGTGCTTCGTACCATGTGCACTTAACCCAGTGCACTACTACTCCCTAGCCCTGAATTGAACCTCTTTCCACATTGCTCTGATGGCATCCTGAGAGGAGGAGTCACAGCAAGTAGTGTCAGACATGTCTGTATTAGGTTTGAGTTTGGTCACTGGTGTTACATATGCCAGCATAATGCTCTGATTCTTTTCACTTTTAAATAAACAACTTTTTTTACAAATAAAATTCGTTAATTAAAGTTAAATGTCTTGATGTTCATTTGGGGGCAGACAGTTCACTCCCAAGCAACACATCTGTCTTGGGAGATATCTTGAAGCACCATCTCTTCTCAAGAGATATCTCATAAGATATGTAAGTTAATGGGCTGAGTACATTCTCACCAGGGGAAGGGGTGGGGAAATAAAGGGAAAATATGGAGAGTGGGAGACAGTAAGGTGGAGGAGTCTCTACACGCTCTTCAGCAATGAATCTATGCTTGGTCTCAGAGTTCTGTTCTCCAGGAGCTGCACACAGTGAAATTCTCCCTCAAGGCCGGTTCTCAGGACTGACCCCGCTTGTGAACAACTAAAGCAGCAGTGAGTTACCCCACACCTGAGGAGGTCACTCCATGAAACCAAGCCAAGAGCTGACAAGGGGGCTCAGAAGAGCGCATGCTCAGTAATGAGGGTCTCTCCCCTGCTAGACACACACTCATGTCCCTTCACCTATCCTACTCCCACCTATTTGTGAATAAAGTTCAGAGGCTTTGCTATACTTAAGTTCTACCTACCAGAAAACTGACTTTGAATTTTAGTCATAAAACAAAGTGCAGCAGGACCAGCAGGGGGCGCTGAAGGACCGTGAACTCCGTGTAGTGAGGCCACAGTTGTGGCCCTTGAACAAGGAGGAAGTTTCAATTCATTGCTCCCAGAAGCACAGCTCAGTGACCCCTGAAAACAAACTCTGAAGGAAAGAGGGTTGAGTGTTGGTTGGCAGAGGTGGGATAGACAGAAGAGATAGAGGATGAATGTGATGAAGGGCTAGGACTCTTGAACAGATCCCGGTACGAGCGCCTGGCTCCCCATCTGCAGGGGAGTCACTTCACAGGCGGTGAAGCAGGTCTGCAGGTGTCTATATTTCTCTCTCCCTCTCTGTCTTCTCCTCCTCTCTCCATTTCTCTCTGTCCTATCCAACAACAACGATATCAACAACAATGACATCAATAACAACAACAATAATAACTACAGCAAGGGCAACAAAAGAGAATAAGTAAATCAATATTTTTAAATTTTTTTAAAAATATATACACAGAAATTAATGAAAAATACAACATTTTGATGTCCGTCTCCTTGGTGACTGCTTTAAATGCCACATTCCAGAGTTGCCCTTTATAAAATGAATTCTGCCCTCCTTTGTGAGAAGGGGACAGAGGAAAGTCACTGCTTGGCATGGGCCTGCTTCTCCCTCAAGCAGAAAGCTTTCAGATTCAGATATGGTGCAAAGTGCTGCAGTATCAGGAGGGGGCGCTGTGGGAATATCTGAACCCCATATTGTGAGACCACAGTTGTGACCACAGAACTCAAGTGCTTAATCTGGTTCAGTGCTCCCAGAGGCCCAACTCACTTGTCTGTGTCAACAAACGGAGGCAGAGAGGACTGAGTCTTGGTTGAACAGAAGAGGGACAGACAGATTAAGTGAGGAGGTGACTAGAATGAAGACCCCTGCTCCCACAAGAGTGTGTGTGGAAAAGGATTTGACACCTTAAATAACCCAGGAAATAATATTTTTCTTTTGGGGCCGGGTGATGGCGCACCTGTTTAAGCACACATGTTACAATGTGCAAGGACCCGGGTTCAAGCCCCTGGTTCCCACCTGCAAGGGGAAAGCTTCACAAGTGGTAAAGCAGTGCTGCAGGTGTCTCTCTCTCTCTACATATCCCCTTTCCTCATGAAGCCCAGCCAGTCTATCTTGGCGTTACTCTCGATCGCACTCTGTCATTTCACAAACATCTCATAAAAACTGCAGCAAAGGTGGGCGCGAGGAATCACATCATTGCAAGACAGGCCAGCTCCTCATGGGGCGCGAGCGCTTCCACACTACGATCATCATCTCTGGCATTACGCTATTCCACTGCAGAATACTGTGCCCCAGTATGGTTCCGTAGCCCCCATGTCCACTTGGTCTATTCCAAATTATATTCCTCCATGAGGATAATTTCTGGAACCATCCGTTCCACCCCGGTTCCATGGCTGCCAGTTCTTAGCAACATCGCCCCGCCAGATATTCGTCGGGATGCGGCATCATCTAAGTTCATTTCCCACGTCTACGCTTGACAGGACCTGCCAATATACGCGGATATCTTCGCCCACCCTGTCCAACGCTTGGCGTCTCATCACCCAATCTGGTCCCCTATGCCTACACTGAACTTCTCTTTTCCAGTCTCTTGGAAACAGAGTTGGCAGTCATCTGAGGTAAAGAACAAACACCTCATCACAGACCCCTGCAAGCGTCAACCAGGCTTTGACCTAGCATGTTATGATTGGGCCCTCTTCAATCACTATCGAACAGGCCATGGCCGGTGTGCCGCTATGTTCCATCGCTGGGGAGCCAGAGACGACCCGAACTGCCCCTGCGGCTCCAGACAGACTATGACCCACATAGTCAACGACTGCCACCTCTCCAGATTCAAAGGAGGTCTCGAAACTTTAAATCAGGCTCAATCTGACGCTGTTGACTGGCTATGGAAGAAGGGCAAACGCTAGAAGAAGAACTCCCTCTATAAAATAAAGATAAAAAATTTAAAAAAGAAATAAATATTTTCTTTTGATTTTATTTTCTTAATGCCATCATGGTTATTCCTGCAGCTCAGTGCTGGCATAACAATAACATCTGGCAGCCATATTTTCCTTTTATTCATTTCCTCTTTATTTCTTTTTTTCTTTTTTCTTTCTTCCTATTTTACTAGATAGAACAGTAGGAAATTGAGGAGGGGAAATAGGGAGAAACAGCAACACCTGTGGGCCTGCTTCACCACTCATCAAGCTGCCCCCTTGCAGGTGGGGGGTAGAGATTCAAACCTGGGTCCTGGCACATTGTAACAAGGGTGCTCAACCCCCTTTGCCATTTCCCATCCCCCAATTATCTTCAAACACAGGACACAAACTTCAGTGCCTGCACAGTGCTGTGTGCCCAGTCAGAAACACTAGGACACTGGCCACACCCTCCCTCCTCCATGGTGGTCAGCACCACCAAAAGCAGTTGAGTCCCACCCATGACCTATTGATCTCAATGTCCCCTCCTCAGATTCATCCAGGCTCCTATCTCAGCCACCATGTCAGGTACTGAGCAAAGGGACAGGACCTCCTTGTCCAAAGTCTCTCCAGAAAAACAACGGTGGCAGGCAGAAGACTGAATAGAGTCATAGGAAGAAAGAAAGAAAGAAAGAAAGAAAGAAAGAAAGAAAGAAAGAAAGGAAGAGAAAGGAAGGAAGAAAGGAAGAGAGAGAGAGAGAAATTAAAAGTGACATGAGTTGACACAGCACCCTTGGGTCACATGGGATCTCCAGCTCCTGGTGATGAGAGTGCCCACAAAATGAGTGTGTGAATTTTGAGTTATTTTAAGTAGTTTGGCAGCCCTAAAGTTGTATGGTGTGTAGGAGATGCAGAGAGAAAAGGAAGATCACTTTATTCATCCTCACATCACAATGGACATGTCTCAGGTTTATATTGGACCCAGATGTGTCTCATGCAGGTTAAGATAGGCACACACAGCAATGGATCAGAGGAGAAGCTAGATTGGAGCATGTGCACAGTCCACAGAGCACAGGTCACATCACATTTCTCACCCAGGGTATATACATCAGCAAGGTGAACAAATGTTGAGAAGGACAGTGAAAAACCAGTAAGATGGTTTAACAGAAGAAGACATAGCTAGGGTCAGATGGTGGCACACCTGGTTTAGGCACACCACACATTACCATGTGCAAGGACCCTGGTTCAAGCCCCTGATACTCACTCACAGAAGGAAAGCTTCACCAGTGCTGAAGCATGTACTGGAAGTTTTTTCTGTCACTCTACTTCGCAATCTCCCTCTCTCTTATTAATTTCTTATTAATGTCCTATCAAATACAGAAAAAAAAGAAAAGAAAGGAAAAGGAGGTGGGGGGGGGGATATATAGCCTCAAGGAGAAGTATAAATGCTATGCAGACACTGAGCCCAGGAGGTTTAGATGTGGCAAGAAAGAAAGAAAGAAAGAAAGAAAGAAAGAAAGAAAGAAAGAAAGAAAGAAAGGACTAAAGTAGATATCCTATGGAGTCTAAGATCCTTTCACAGCACTGCACCCACCAGGCAACTAGAGGTCTAATATATAACCAGAAATCCTTTTCCAAATCATAAATAAAAACATTACATCTAACCAGAGGAGAAACCAATAATTTGATGTCCATGTTTTTGGTCTAGAAGCACATACTGTACAGATAGAAAAATTGATGGAATTCCATAGCCAGAGTGGAAATGGATAGCAAGAAGAAGCCTATAGAAATTCTGAATGAGTTAATGAGTTCACACTGTGGTTTCTGGAGCTTGAATGAACCTGCAGGTGGTCAGATGGCAGAGCGTTTCAATAAAGATAAAAACATTTTTAAGAGAGAGAGAGAGAAGGTGTTGGAATTTAATAGCCAGAGAGGAAAAGGATTTCCTTTTTTTTTTCCTTTACCAGAGCCCTGCTCAACTGTGGCTTATGGTGGTGCTAAGGATAGAGTCTGGGAGCTCAGAGCCTCAGGTTGAAAACCATTTTCATAACCATTACGCTATTTCCCAACCAGAGAGGAAATGAATAGCAAAAAGAAGTCTATAGTGGTCTGGGAGGTGGCGCAGTGGTAAAGCTTTGGACTCTCAAGCATAAGGTTGCAAGTTCGATCCCCAGCAGCACATGTGCCAGTGTGATGCCTGGTTCTTTCTCTCTCTTCCTATCTTTCTCATAAATAAAGTAAAAAGAAATACTTGTGGTCCGGGAGGTGGCGTAGTGATAAAGCTTTGGACTCTCAAGCATGAGATCCCGAGTTTGGTCCCCGGCAGCACATGTGCCAGAGTGATGTCTGGTTCTTTCTCTCTCCCTCTGTCTTTCTCATAAATAAATAAAATATTTTTAAAAAAAAGAAATACTTTATGAAAAAAAGAAGAAGAAGGAGAAGTCTATAGAAATTCTGTGGTTTCTGGAGCTTGAATGAATCTGCAGGTGGTCAGATGGCAAAGCTTTCTTTCATTAAGGAATAAAGTCCAGGAAACCAGGCACTGGATGAAGTTGTGAAGTGGAAAAGAGAAACCTATTATGAAACAAATGCCAAGTGAAATACTTACCCCCAGTACCTGGTAGGGCTTTTCATGGACCCAGTTTACTAGTAAAGATGTGCCCTTGTGGAAAATAAAATATCTTTTCCAGCTTTATTACAACTTGTGGGGGAATGAATCTCACACTTTGTGGTGAGTGAAATATTTCTGTTCAAAATCTTCAGACTCATTGAAATTGTTCTCCGTAATTATGGTTTCCTAGAGCAAAGGAGAGCTGTCATCCCAGGCCTGCTCCCCCAGCCTCCTTGTTACTCACCATTTCACCCAAAGATGCACTGAGAGGAGATGTAGGAATCCCACCACCAGGGAAGTAGGACACAAAATTAATGAAGTTGTTACTCAAGGGCCCAGGAGGTGGCAAACCTGGTTGAATATACATGTTAAAATGGGCACGGATCTGGGTTCAAGCCACTGGTCCCCACCCGTAGCTTTGCAAGTGGGGAAGCACGGATGCAGGTTTCTCTCTTGTTTCTCCCTCCCTCTTGACCACTCCCTTTCCTCTTGATTTCTGGATGAGTCTATCCAATAAATTAATAAAGATAATAATAAGAAGAAAGAAATTTAAACAAAAGTTGTCACTCAGGGTCCCTGTCACAGAGCAGTCACTACTCTGTGTGAGATTCTGGCCTCTGTGTCTTCTAATACCACCCCCTGGAGACATCAGGGAGACACTGGGGGGAGTAAGAGTCAGGAAGCTGATTTGCATGCAAATCTCCTAGCTGGCCTGGGAAGCTTCAAAAGGCCCCAGGATACCACATGCCAGCCCAGGAGGCTGAGGCCACTGAGTCCCATGAGTTCTCCTGCCATGGCCTGGACAGTGCTTCTGCTCACACTCCTCACTTATGGCTCAGGTCAGGACAAGGACTCTGCAATCCGTATTTATGTGGAGAAGCATTTGAGGGGGCAACAGAAACATTTTTTGTGGTAATTCTTTTCTCCCATAACACCTGTCTCTGTTCTATTGGTTTTAGGAACTCATTCTCAGACTGTGACTCAGGAGCCATCACTGTCAGTGTCTCCAGGAGGGACAGTCAAACTCACCTGTGGCCTTAACTCGGGATCAGTCACTAGTAGTAACTACCCCAGCTGGTACCAGCAGACTCCAGGCCAAGCTCCAAAATTGCTTATGTACAACACCAACAACCGCCCCTCTGGAGTCCCTGATCGCTTCTCTGGCTCCATTTCTGGCAACAAAGCTGCCCTCACCATCACTGGGGCTCAGACAGATGACGAGGCTGATTATTACTGTAATCTCTACATGGGTAGTAGTGTTTTACACAGTGATTTAAAGTCATGGGGAAGTGCAACCAAAACCTTCTCACAGGCTCCATTGGCCCAGCCCTTAGGAGAGAAGAGAAAGGGCCAGGCTGACAGTGGACACCACCACCATGGACACTGAGACTTCATGCCTCCACTGTCCCACCTGGGGCATCATCTTGGGCCTCCTCCAGTGTCTCTCAGGGTGTGTGTCCATCTCTCCAATGTCATCCCTCTATGAATAAACTTCCTCTCTCCATCTCTAGAGACATTAGAGAGGGGCATCAAGTACAAACTACATGACCTGTGGTAACACTCCAAAGCCACCTAGTTTCTGCAGTGAACTGGCACCATGCCATCATTGACTGAAGAATGGAGGCCAAACTAGTATTTAACTTGTACTAGAAGGAGTCTTCTTTTGACAATTCTTTGATGACTGTAGGCTTTACAGCCAGTATCATGATACACTTGCATCCAGGATCACACACACTAGTGATCCTCTGCACTTTATACAAAAGCATGCTGCTCTGGTTCTCTCTCTCTCTCTCTCTCTCTCTCTCTCTCATTAAGAAAGCAAAGTTTAAAATATACACATAAACTAATGAAAAGCACAACATATTGATGTCCCTCTCCTTGGTGACTGCTTAACTGCCACATTCTGGAACCACCTTCTTATAGAGAAATCTTGCCATCCTTTGTGAGAAGGAAACAGAAAAATCACTGCTTGAGTTGGGTCTGTTCCTCCTCAGACAGAAAGCTTTCACTTTCAGATATGGTACAGATTGCTGCAGGATCAGGAGGGGACGCTGTGGGGCTGCCTGCACCTCATATTTTGAGACCACAGTAGTGACCTCAGCTCCTTAGTTCAGTTC
Source organism: Erinaceus europaeus (assembly GCF_950295315.1). Classification (NCBI taxonomy): domain Eukaryota; kingdom Metazoa; phylum Chordata; class Mammalia; order Eulipotyphla; family Erinaceidae; genus Erinaceus; species Erinaceus europaeus. Next base: position 22,296,150 of record NC_080167.1, read on the forward strand.
AGTGCTCCCAGAAGCCCAGCTCAATAGTCTGTGAAAATAAATGGGTGCAGAGAGGGTTGGATCTGGGTGGAACAGAGATGGGACAGACAAGATTATTGGGTGGAGGGGTGACTTTCAGAATGAAGGGCTCCTGACACCATCAGAGTGTGTGATAGAAACAGATATTTAACACCCCATAAAAGCTGGGAAACACGGGAGTCGGGCAGTGGCGCAGCGGGTTAAGAGCACGTGGCACAAAGCGCAAGGACCCACGAAAGGATCCCCACCTCAGGGGAGTCGCTTCACAAGTGGTAAAGTAGGTCTGAGGTGTCTAACTTTCTCTCCCCCTCTCCGTCTTCCCCTCCTCTCTTCATTTCTCTCTGTCCTGTCCAACAACAACAACATCAATAACCACAACAATGTTAAACAACAAGGGCAACAAAGGGGAAAATAAATAAAATAAAATCTGGGAAACAATTATTTCCTTTTCTTTTCTTTCTATTCCTTTGGGGGTGTTTTGTTGTTTTTTGTTTGTTTATTCATTGAATACCATCAGGGTTATCACTGCAGCTCAATGCTGGCATATATATTGACCAAACCTAGAAGCTTAAATTTCTTTCTATTTTCTTTGATTCTTCCTTTCTCATTCTCTTTACTTATTTTTTTTTTGTTTGTTGCTTTACTTCTATTTTATTAAATAGAAAAGAAATAAATTGAGGAGGGCAAATAGAAAGAGAGAAATAGTAACACCAGTGGGCCTGTATCATAACTAATCACTCTGCCCAGGCAGGTGGGAAGGAGACATGAACCTGGGTTCTTGCACATTGTAACATGTACACTCAACCCCATGTGCCAGCGGCCATCCCCCAATTATCTTCAAACACATGACACAAACTTCAGTGCATGCACAGTGCTGTGTGCCCAGGTAGAAACACTAGGACACTGACCACACCCTCCCCCCTCCATGGTAGTAGCACCTCTAGAAGCAGCACCTGAGTATCTGAGCCACATCCACTATCTGTTGTTATCCACATGTTATCCACTATCTCAGATCCATCCAGGCTTCAATCTCAGCCACCATGTCAAGTACTGAGCAAAGGGGCAGGACCTCCTTGTCCACAGTCTCTCCAGAAAAAACAATGGTGACAGGCAAGAGACTGATTAGAGTCATGTCAGAAACAAGAGAACATCAAGGGGACACAAGCTGGCACTGCACCCCTGAGCCTCATGGGATCTCCAGCTCCTGGTGATGAGAGTGTCCACAAAATGAGTGTGTGAACTCGGGGTCATTTCAGTTCCATGAAGATCTGAAAAAGAACATATTAATTAGTTTAGAAGCTGTAATATTGTGTGTGTGTAAGAGATGCAGAGAGGAAAGGGAAGATCATCTGATCACCTGATCATCCTCGGATCACAACGGATATGTCTCAGAATTATATCCCATGCAAGTTATGATCGGCACACACAGCAATGGGTCAGAGAAGAAGTGACTAGAGCATGTATCTTCACAGTCCACAGAACATTACATCACATCACATTCCTGACATGGGATAGATCAACAAGGTGAGCGAATGTTGGGAAGGTCAGTGAACCCCCCGGGTAAGATGGAATGACTCAACAAGATGTAGGTAGGGACAGGTGGTGACACACCTGGTTAAGCACACACACATCATGTGTAAGGACACAGGTTCCAGCCCCTGCTACTCACTTGCACAAGGCAAACTTCAGCAGTGGTGAAGCCTGTACTGGAAGCTTTTCCTCTGTCTATCTCCCTCTCTATCTCCCTCTCTCTTAATTTCTCTCTGTCATATCAAATACAGAAAGAAAGAAAAAGAAGACAGGGGAAACTCCCGCTTCCTCTATAGAGCCTATATGTCCCCCAGTCCTGGAGCGTCTAGGGTGGGGCTCACTTTTCTGCATGCTTCTCTCAATACATAACTGATATTGCATGTGCTAATCTCAACCTAATCAGCGCAACGAGTACCACCTCAGCAAGCTTCACTCTGGACTGTGTCCAGAGAAGTATGGCTTAAAATGTCAACACTTCGGCCTCATTATGGGGGTGAGATCTTTCCTTTCTTAGGATTCTCTAATTTCATTTCAGGTGGTTCACTTCCTAACAAAGTCCCAAAACCTAGATATAGACCGGTCCCATGAGATAGGTCCCATTAGATATATGTTCACATATATCCAAAATTTAGGGCAAAATATATACCTGAAAGCAAAAATGCGCAATAGTCTGCAGTGAGTCAATATATGCAGCAAGCAAGTAGAAAGACCTAAAAAGACACCATAAAGTTCCTAATGAAATAGTGTCTACTTAGACTTAGATAACCTCCTCACCTACCTCCTACTACACTTCCCTCAGTCACTCCAAAGCTAACCTTATGAAAGTATGGACTACAAAAGCTGAATAAGGACAAGAGACTGGCAAATTTAATGATGACTCTTTAGTCACTATCAGCCCACCCCATAAGCTGGGGCCCTAGTCAGGGAGTCCTGAGATTCCCAAACAGACAAGATGGGCCTACACCTAGAATAAATCCCTCTCGCCATTGTTACAGGTCACCTCTACCAGGAACAACACAATAGACTCTTCTGTGGGCCCCCATAGGACCTTCCCCTCAACATGGATCTACCACGGTAGAGAATGTCCCATCCTTTGAAGGGAGGCTAGACAACATACTCTATGCTACACCTGAGGAAGATGGGTTCTGAAATTGGGGCAGCTTGAAAAGTTCCTACTCATGACTACAGAATGTAAACTCAGATCTACAGGGATGCAGAGGTCACATAGGCTCATAAGCTGAATATAGGCCCCAGATTAGATCAAATTGATGGCATTTAGAGTCAACAATATTTACAAACCTTTCCCATATTTGGGAGCTACTCTCTTCCCTGATTCAGCTTTCTGGTCCTTTTTCCAGCCATAACATCATCTCCTCAGACAATAACAGAGAAGAGTTATACAAGTGAGGCCACCAGGGAAGTAGAGAACAAAGTCAGTGAATTTGTCACTTGAGGGTCCAAGTGGTAGCCCATCTGGTTGAGCACACATGTTACAATGGGCAAGGACCTAGCTTCAAGCCGCCAGTCCCCATCTGCAGGGGAAAGCATTGTCAGTAGTGAAACAGTGTTTCTGGGGTCTCTCTGTCTCTCTACTTCTCTATCATTCCCTCCCCTCTGGATTTCTGAATGTTTCTATCAATAATAGTTATAAAGAGAAGAAATTTTTGAAAAATGTTGTCGCTCAGATCAGTGTCCCAGTCACAGAGCAGTCACTGCTCTGTGTGAGATTCTGGCTTCTGTGTCTTCTAATACCACCCCCTAGGGTTATCAGGGAGACACTGGGGGAGTAAGAGACAGGAAGCTGATTTGCATGCAGCACCTTCTCCTCCTAGCTGTCCTGGGAGGCTTCAAAAGGCTCCATGACACCACATGCCAGCCCAGGAGGCTGAGGCCACTGAGTCCTGTGAGTTCTCCTGCCATGGCCTGGACAGTGCTTCTGCTCACAATCCTCACTTATGGCTCAGGTCAGGACAAGGACTCTACATTCCTTGTGTGGGAATAGAGGTGGGGCAGAGGGTGTTAGAATTTGAGGGACAGCTAAAAACATATTTGAGGGGTAACTCTCAACTCCCATAATAATATCTGACTCTATTCTATTGGTTTTAGGAACTCATTCTCAGACTGTGACTCAGGAGCCATCACTGTCAGTGTCTCCAGGAGGGACAGTCAAACTCACCTGTGGCCTTAACTCGGGGTCAGTCACTAGTAGTAACTACCCCAGCTGGTACCAGCAGATCCCAGGACAAGCTCCAAAAATACTTATGTACTACACCAACAGCCGCCCCTCTGGAGTCCCTGATCGCTTCTCTGGCTCCATTTCTGGCAACAAAGCTGCCCTCACCATCACTGGGGCTCAGACAGACGACGAGGCCGATTATTACTGTAATCTCTACATGGGTAGTGATGTTTTACACAGTGACTTAAAGTCATGGGGAAGTGTAACCAAAACCTTCTCACAGGCTCCACTGGCCCAGCCCTTAGGAGAGAAGAGAAAGGGCCAGGCTGACAGTGGACACCACCACCATGGACACTGAGACTTCATGCCTCCACTGTCCCACCTGGGGCATCATCCTGGGCCTCCTCCAGTGTCTCTCAGGGTGTGTGTCCATCTCTCCAATGTCATCCCTCTATGAAACAGCTTCCTCTCTATATAGAGAGAGAGAAATTAGAGAGGGGCAAGAAATACAAATTACATGACTTATGGTAACACTCCAAAGCCACCTAGTTTCTGCAGTGCACAACACCATCATTGGTTGAAAAAATGGAGACCAAACTGGTATTTCACTTGTACTGGAATGAGGCTTCTTTCTACAGTGCTTTGTAGGCTGTACAGCAAGTCTCATGACAGACTTGCCTGCAGGATCTCACAAGCGTGATCCTCTGCATTTTATATAAAAGCATGCTGCCCTGGTTCTCTCTCTCATTAGTCAAGCGAAGTTTAAAATATACACAGAAATTAATTAAAAATACATTTTCATGCTCTACTCCTTATTGAATGCTTTAAATATCACAGTCCAGAGTCACACACACACACACACACACACACACACACCCCTTACAAGAAGAATCTTGCCATCCTTTGTGAGGAGGGGAAAGAGAAAAGTCACTGCTTGGCATATTCCCCCTCAGACAGAAAGCTGCAAAGTGCAGCAGTATCTGAAGGGGGCGCTGTGGGACTGACTGAACCTCATATATTGAGACCACAACTGTGACCACAGAACACAACTGCTTAGTTCAGTTCAGTGCTCCCAGAAGCCAAACTCATTGGTCTGTGAAAACAAATGGAGGCAGAGAGGATTGAATCTTGCTTGAATAGAGGCCTGACAGACAGTTTAAGTGGGGGTGGGGGTGGGGGGGAGGTGACTAGAATGAAGACTCCTGCCTACATAGAGTGTCTGTAGAAACAGAGATTTGACACTTTGATTATCCTAAGAAATAATTCTTTTCTTTATATATATATATATATATATATATATATATATATATATATATATATTTTAATGCAATCATGGTTATTCCTACAGCTCATTAACAAATCCACCACATATGGCTGCTATACTTTCTTTTCCTCTTTCTTTCTTTCTGTCTTTCTGACTCTTTTTTTTCCTTTTTTTCCTTACTTTCCTTCTCTCCTTTTCTTACTTTTTTATTAGCTAGAACAGAAGGAAAAATGGAGAGGGAAAAGGGGAGAGAGAAACAGCAACATCAGTGGGCCTGTATCACCCCTCATCAAGCTGCCCCCCTGCAGGTGGGGAGTTGAAACTCAAACCTGGGTCCTGGCACATTGTAACATGGGTGCCCAAACCATGGGCCATTGAACATCCACAGTATGTTTCAACACAGGGCACAAACTTCAGTGCCTGCACAGTGCTGTGTGCCCAGTCAGAAACACTAGGACGCTGGCCACACCCCTCCCTCCTCTATGGTGGTCAGCACCTCCAAAAGCAGCACCTGAGCAGTTGAGTCCCACCCATGATCTATTGATCTGACTGTCCCCTCCTCAGATACATCCAGGCTTCAATCTCAGCCACCATGTCAGGTACTGAGCAAAGGGACAGGACTTCTTTGTCCAGAGTCTCTCCAGAAAAGCAATGGTGGCAGGCAGGCGACTGATTAGAGTCATGCCAGAAACAAGAGAACACAGAGGTGACACAAGCTGGCACTGCACCCTTAGATCTCACAGGATCTCCAGCTCCTGATGAGGAGAGTGTCCACAAAATGAGTGTGTGAACTTTGGGTCATTTTGATTCCATGAAGATCTGAAAAAAGAAGTATGAATTAGTTTGAAGCTCTTGTGCTGTATGTTGTGTAAGAGATCAGAGAGGAAAGGGAAGATCACCTGACTCATCCTAGATCGCAACGGACACGTCTCAGGTTTATACTGGACCCAGATGTGTCTCATGCAGGTTAAGATCAGCACACACAGCAATGGATCAGAGGAGGAGCTAGACTGCAGCATGTGCACAGTCCACAGAACATTACGGCACATATATGACACAGGGTATACAACAGGATGAAGGACATTGGACACCCTGGTAAGATGGAATAAGACAAGAAGACGTAGTTAGGGTCAGATGGAGGCACACCTGGTTAAGCACACACATTACCAGGTGCAAGGACCCTGGTTTGATACCAATGGTACAGCATCTGCTGGAAGGTTTTCCTCTATCTACCTCACTATCTCCCTGTCTCTTCTTAATTTCTCTCTGTACCATCAAATACAGGGGGAGGGGAGGTTGTAGAGAAATAGCCGCTAGGAGAAGTGTATATGGTGTGCAAGCACTGAGCCCAAGATATTTAGATTTGGCAATAAATAAATAAAGTAGGTAACCTATGGAATCTTAGTTCCTATCACAGCTGTGCACCCACCAGGCAACTAGAGGTCTAACCTACACCCTGAAATCCAAACCATTAGTAAAAATACTACATCTAACCTGAGGAGAAACCAATAATTTAAGGTCCATATTTTTGGTCTTTAAGCACATATTGCACAGATAGAAAAATTGTTGTAATTCAATAGCCAGAGTGATAACGGATAGCAAAAAGAAGCCTATAGAAATTCTGAATGAGGGGGGGAGTCGGGCTGTAGCACAGCGGGCTAAGCTCAGGTAGCGCAAAGCACAAGGACCGGCATAAGGATCCCGGTTCGAACACCGGCTCCCCACCTGCAAGGGAGTCGCTTCACAGGCGGTGAAGCAGGTCTGCAGGTGTCTATCTTTCTCTCTTCCTCTCTGTCTTCCCCTCCCTCTCTCCATTTCTCTCTGTCCTATCCAACAACGACAACAACAATAATAACTACAACAATAAAACAACAAGGGCAACAAAAGGGAATAAATAATAAATATAAAAAAAAAAAAGAAATTCTGAATGAGGGACTGGGTGATGGCGCACCTGATGGAGACCACATGTTACAATGTTCAAGGACCCGGGTTTGAATCCCTGGTCTCCATCTATAGGGGGAAAGCTTTGTAAGTGGTGAAACAGTGCTGCAGGTGTCTCTCTGTCTCTTTCCCTCTCCGTCTCCCTTTCTTCTCAACTTCTGGCTATCTCTAGCCAATGAATAAATAAAGATAATAAAAATAATAATAATAAAACAGGTAGAGGAGCATGGTGGTGGCACCCCTAAAGGGTTGAGCGCATGAATTCAGATGCCCAAAGACCCAGGTTTAAGCCCCCTGCAGGGGGAAAGCTTCACGAGTGGTGAAGCAGTACTGCAGGTATCTCTCTGTCTCTCTACCTCTCTCTTTCTCCTCTCTCTGCCTTTCTCTCTCTCTTTCATCCCTCCTTTCCCCCAATTTATGTCTGTCTCTACCCAATAAATAAATGAAGATAATTTTAAAAAAGAAAAAGTAGAAAATCTGAATGAGTTCATGCTGTGGTTTCTGGAGCTTGAATGAATCTGCAGGTGGTCAGATGGCAGGGCTTTCATTATGGAGGAAAGAAAGTTCAGGAAACCAGGCACCCGGTAAGGTTCTGAAGTAGAAAAAGAGAAGCCTGTTGTGAAAAAGAAATGTCGGTGGGAGTCGGGCAGTAGCGCAGTGGATTAAGTGCACGTGGCACAAAGCGCAAAGACCAGCATAAGGATGCCGGTTTGAGCCCCCACTCCCCACCTGCAGGGGAGTCCCTTCACAAGCGGTGAAGCAGATCTGCAGGTGTCTGTCTTTCTCCCCCTCTCTGTCTTCCCCTCCTCTCTCAATTTCTTTCTGTCCTATCCAACAAAAATGACACCAATAACAACAATAATAACTACAACAATTTAAAAAGGGCAACAAAAGGGAATAAATAAATATAAAAAAAATTTTAAAAAAAGATGTCAGGAGTCAGGCAGTAGCGCAGCGGGTTAAGCACACATGGTGCAAAGCTCAAGGACCGGAATAAGGACCCCGGTTGAGCCCCCCCCCCCCCCCCCCCCCCCCCCCCCCGAGTCCCTTCACAGGTGGTGAAGCAGGTCTGCAGATGTCTGTCTTTCTCTCCCCCTCTCTGTCTTCCCCTCCTCTTTCCATTTCTCTCTGTCCTATCTAACAATGACAATATCAATAACAACAACAATAATAACTACAACACCAATGAAAAACAAGGGCAACAAAAGGGAAAATAAATAAATAAATATTAAAATTTTTAAAAAGAAAAAGAAATATCATGTGAGATACTTCCCCCGGGTACGTGGTAGAGCTTTTATTGGACCCAGTTTACTAGTGGAGCTGTGCCCTTGTGGCAAATAAATATCTTTTCCTCATTATTACAACTTGTTGGGGAATGGACCTCACACTTTGTGGTGAGACTAAAATATGTCTTTTCAAAATCTTCAGATTCTGTGAAATTGTTCTCTGTAACTATGGTTTCCTACAGCAAAGGAAAGCTGTCACTCTAGGCCTGCTCCCCCACCCTCATGATTACTCACCATCCCCCACCCCCAAAGATGCACTGAGATGACATGAAGGAATCCGGCCGCCAGGGAAATAGGGGACAAAGTTAATGAAGTTGTCACTTGAGGGTCTGGGTCATGGCCCACCTGGTTGAGTGCACATGTTAAAATGGGCAAGGATCCAGGTTCAAGGCCCCAGTCCCAATTGCAGAAGGAAACCTTTGCAAGTGTTGAAGCAGTGTTGCAGGTGTCTCTCTGTCTCTCACCCTCTCTATCACCCTCTTCCCTCTCTATTTCTGGATGTTTCTATCCAATAATAGTTATAAAAAGAAGAAAATTTGAAAGAAAAAAGTTGTCACTCCACATGCCAGCCAAAGAGAAGCCACTGGTCTGTGAGATTCATGCATCTGTGTCTTTTATTTTATTTTATTAGTGACTTAATATTGATACACAACATTATAATATAACAAGTGTATAATTCTGCATTGTTCCCACCACCAGAGTTCTGTGTCCCTATTCCCTCCGCTGGAAACTTTAGTAGTTCTCCCAAGGTTGCAGATATAGTTTGACTACTATTTTTGTAACTGTCTACATTTATATGTATTTGCCTGTATTTCCCCCATATGGTAGTGCTCTCTCTTTTCTTCCAAGTTACACCCACACTTATTACTACTACTCCCAAGTGTTCTTCTTTTACTCTTCTCTCTAAGGGTCCTGACCACAGTTTAGAGCCTTCTGGTCATATTCCCTTTATCATTATGGGTGCAGAAGGTCATTGCTTCTGCTGCACCTTTTTTTTTTAATTATTTTTTTCATTTTTTTTTATTTAAGAAAGGATTAATTAACAAAACCATAGGGTAGGAGGGGTACAATTCCACACAATTCCCACCACCCATTCTCCATATCCCACCCCCTCCCCTGATAGCTTTCCCATTCTCTATCCCTCTGGGAGCATGGACCCAGGGTCATTGTGCGTTGCAGAAGGTAGAAGGTCTGGCTTCTGTAATTGCTTCCCTGCTGAACATGGGCGCCGACCGGTCGGTTCACACTCCCAGTCTGCCTCTCTCTTTCCCCAGTAGGATGTGTCTCTGGGGAAGCTGCTGCTGCACCTTTTTACAAAAGAGGAAACTGAGATTTAGAAAGTTGAGAGAAAAGGAGGCATGGCTATGGAGTAACAGCGACTAGATCAGATTCCTTCCCCAAAACAACAAATATCTACAACTATTGATCTTAGCAGAATTCACCAACTGGGGCATTCACAGAAACACCTCAGCATCTGTGACTTCTAACACCACCCCTTGTGGACATCAGGGAGACACTGGGGGAGTAAGAGACAGGAAGCTGATTTGCATGCAGCACCTTCTCCTCCTAGCTGGCCTGGGAGGCTTCAAAAGGCCCCAGGACATCACATGCCAGCCCAGGAGGCTGAGGCCGCTGAATTCTGTGAGTTCTCCTGCCATGGCCTGGACAGTGCTTCTGCTCACACTCCTCACTTATGGCTCAGGTCAGGACAAGGACTCTGCATTCCTTGTGTGTCTGTGTGGGGGAAGGGTTGGAGGGGTAAATCTCATCTCTCATAATAACACCTGTCTTTATTCTGTTGGTTTTAGGAACTCATTCTCAGACTGTGACTCAGGAGCCATCACTGTCAGTGTCTCCAGGAGGGACAGTCAAACTCACCTGCGGCCTTGACTCTGGGTCAGTCACTACTGGTTATTATCCTGCCTGGTACCAGCAGATCCCAGGCCAGACACCAAAATTGCTTATGTACAGCACCAACAACCGCCCCTCTGGGGTGCCTGATCGCTTCTCTGGCTCCATTTCTGGAAACAAAGCTGCTCTCACCATCACTGGGGCTCAACTAGAGGATGAGGCCGATTATTACTGTAATCTCTACACGAGTAGTTATGTTTACACAGTGATTTAAAGTCATGGGGAACTGCAACCAAAACCTTCTCACAGATTGCAATGGCCCAGCCCTTTGGAGAGAAGAGAAAGGTCCAGCCTGACAATGGACACCACCACCTGGGCACAGAGACTTCATGCCTCTACTGTCCCACCTGAGGCATCATCCTGGGCCTCCTTCAGTGTCTCCAAGAGTGACACTGTGTCCTTCCCCTCAATATCATCCCTCCCTGAATAAGCTTCCTCTCTCTGTCTCTAGAGAAATTAGAGAGAGAAATCAAAAACAAAATACATGAACCATGGTGAGACTCCAAAGCCAGCTAGTTTCTGCAATGAACTGGCACAATGCCACCATTAATCTGGAAGTGGAAACAAAATTAGTATTTAACATGTACTGGCATGAAGCTTCTTTCTACAATGCTTTGATAACTGTAGGCTGTACAGCAAGTATCATGACAGATTTGCATGCAGGATTTCAAAAGTGTGATCCTCTGCACTTTATATAAAAGCATGGTGCTCTGGTTCTCTAACAAAGCAAAGTTTAAAATGTATACAGAAATTAATGAAAAATACAACATTTTGATGTCCCTCTCCTTGGTAACTGCTTTAAATGCCACACTCCAGAGACACCTTCTATAAAATTAACCCTGCCTTCCTTTGTGAGTAGGGGACAGAGGAAAGTCACTCTTTGGCTTGGACCTGCTTCTCCCTTAAGCAGAAAGCTTTCAGATTCAGATATGGTGCAAAGTGCTGCAATATCAGGAGGGGGCGCTGTGGGAATATCTGAACCCCATATTGTAAGACCGCAATTGTGACCACAGAACTCTAGTGCTTAATCTGGTTCAGTGCTCCCAGAAGCCCAACTCACTTGTCTGTGTAAACAAACGGAGGCAGAGAGGACTGAATCTTGGTTGAACAGAGGAGGAACAGACAGATTAAGTGGTGGGGAGACTAGAATGAAGACTCCTGCTCCCACAAGAGTGTGTGTTGAAACAGATTTGACACCGCAAAATAACCTAGGAAATAATTATTTCCTTTCTTAATTTTTTTAATGCCATCATGGCTGTTCTCCCAGCTCAGTGCTGGCTTAATAAATTCATCACATCTGGCAGCCATATTTCCCTTTTTTTCCTTTCCTCTTTCTATCTTATTTTCTTTCATCCTCCCTCCCCCTTCTATTGTATTAAATAGATCAGAAGGAAATTGAGGAGGGAAAATAAGGAGAAATAGCAACACTTGTGGACCTGCTTCACTACTCATCAAGCTGCCCCCTTTCAGGTGGGGGTTAGCGATTCAAACCTGTGTCCTTGTGCATCATAACATGTGTGCTCAGCCCATGGGTCATTGCCCATCCACAACTGTATTCAAAGGCAGGACACAAACTCCAATGCATGCATGGTGCTGTGTGCCCAGGCAGAAACACTAGGACACTGACCACACCTTCCCTCCTCTATGGTGGTCAGAGCCTCCAAAAGCAGCACCTGAGCAGTTGAGTCCCACCCATGATCTGTTGATCTGAATGTCCCCTCCTCAGATCCATCCAGGCTTCAATCTTAGTCACTGTGTCAAGTACCGAGCAAAGGGGCAGGACCTCCTTGTCCAAAGTCTGTCCAGAAAAACAATGGTGGCAAGCAGGAAACTGATTAGAATCATGTATTTTGGGTGAGAGATGCAGAGAGGAAAGGGAAGATCACCTGACTCTGGATCTCCCAGATTTCTCATGCAGGTTATGATAGGTGCACACAAAGCAATGGATCAGAGGAGGATCTAGACTGGAGCATGTGCACACTCCACAGAACATTACATCACATCAAATTGCTGACACAGGATACATCAACAGGATGAGCAAATGTTGAGAAGGACAGTGAACACCATGATAAAATGGAATAGCACAGTAGACGTAGTTAGGGTCAGATGGTGGCACACTTGGTGAAGCACATACATTACCCTGTGCAAGGACCCAGGTTCAAGCCTCTACTACCCACTTGCACAAAGGAAGCTTCAGCACTAGTGAAGCTAGTACAAAAGTTATTCTATGTCTACCTAGCCATCTCCCTCTCTTTTCTTAATTTCTTTCTGTCCTATCAAATACAGAAAAAAATTTAAAAGAAGGTGGGGCATAAATAGCTGCCAAATGTGTATATGCTATGTGAACACTGAGCCAAGGATATATAGATGCAGCAATAAATAATGTAAGAAAGTAAGTAAGTCACCTATGTAGTTTTAGTTCCTATCACAAAAAAGTAAGTGCTAGACACCTAGAGGTCTAACCCATACCCAGAAAGCCATTCCAAATGTTTCATAAGTAAAAATATTATATCTAACCTAAGGAGAAATCAGCAATTTGATGTTCATAATCTTGGCCTTGAAGCACATACTATAAAATAGAAAAGTTACAATGGAATACTACTCAGGTATTTAAAATGGTGATTTCACTATTTTCAGCCTATCCTGAATGGAGCTTGAAGAAATCATTGCAAGTGAAATAAGTCAGAAACAGAAGGATGAATATGGGATGATTTCATTCACAGGCAGAGGTTGAAAAACAAGATTAGAAGAGAAAACACTGGTGTTTCTCCCTTCTCCTAGGTCACCTAGCTATTATCAAAGGAGACCACCTGGGACCACATCAAGACAGGACTAGAACTTCTCTGGGTACCCACCAAATCACCAGAGCATCCAGAGACCACAACTCTGCCCAGACCTCCAGCTCAACCCAGTTGAGAAACTTCTCTAAAGAACATGGACTATCAAAGATCACCTGAGACTGCAACAAGAAGAGACTGGGACTACTGTGGGGACCCACCAAGTCACCAGTGAGTGAAAACACATGTGACTGTGCACAGAGAGGAAGATAAGGAAAGATTCCTGGGGTTAAAGCCCATATCTATTCCCTAGCAGCTGGTAAGAGTCTGGCAGTTTGCCAGTTGAGGAACCACCTCCAGTCTCTTTTACGAACAAAAAGACTGCTAAAGGGAAGAGAGGACTCCCCTAATACTCACTAAATGCAACTGTGAGTCTCCATTTGCAACCTCCTTCAGAGGCTGGAGCAGCAGAGGGAAGCCCTGTGCTGACATCAGGAGGCAGAGAACTGACCAGGAAACTAAGGAGAAGATCTACACCATGGTGGTCTAGCAGTGGGGCTGTAGAGTGGGAGCCTTTGCACATTGTTCTCCTGATGATAGTGAATAATTGCCTCAGAACCTACAGACTATAAATGGGACTTGTCTAGAAATTCACAAGGCCCAGTAGTGCTGCCTGGCTTGGCAAAGAAGCTGAACTGAGCCTGGCACTTTGGATCCTTGGGGTGTGGGAGTCTCGTTGCATATAACTACTGTACTATCTCTCCCCACCCTGCTTTATCTCTTGGTCAGGAGTGCATGATTAAGATAAAAAACCTACTTATAGGTAAAAAAAACCCTCAGGCTATCATAGCCTACAGGGAAGCAAAAGAACAAAAGAGGCTTTAACAGCCACTGTGCTTCAACTCAGGGATTGAGATAACATTAAAATAGCTGTTAATTTCCACAATTGTGAACTATTTAATTATCTTACTTAGACATAAATCAATCCAGGCAATAATGAGCAGTGGACTGAAAATTACCGAGAGAAGGACCTCATAACAAACTATAATAACGGTTAAACAAAAGAGAAATATTGAAGAAATGAACCAGGACAAAAGTCTAGCTAAAAAAAAAACCCAAAGGTAGAAGCACAAAAGAATGAGATCGGGAGTCAGGCAGTAGCACAGCGAGTAAAGCGCAGGTGGTGCAAAGCGCAAGGGCTGGCTTAAGAATCCAGGTTCAAGCCCCCAGCTCCCCACCTGCAGAGCATTTGCTTCACAGGTGGTGAAGCAGGTCTGCAGGTGTCTTTCTCTCCCCCTCTCTGTCTTCCCCTCCTCTCTCCATTTCTCTCTGTCCTATCCAACAACAATGACAAAAATAACTACAACAATAAACCAAGGACAACAAAGGGGAATAAATAAATAAATAAATTTTTAAAAAGAATGAGATCAACATCCAAATGCTAGCTAAGGAATTAGTCACAGGAGTAAGGGCAGAGTTTGAAAGAATCGTCATCAGAAATGCAGAAACAACAAATGAATCCCTGAAAGAAAGCATTAACTATCTCGAGGTAATTAGAGAGCTGAAAGCTGAAATAGCTGAGCTAAGAGCACAAATAGCTGAACAAGCTAAAACAGTATCAGAACAGGGTAATAAAATAGATGAACTCCAGAAAACAACAGAGGGGAGAGAGAATAGAATAAATGAGGTAGAAAACAGAGCTAGCAAGATTGAGGACGAATTAGAGAAAACTAAGAAAGAAATAATAGATCTCAAAAAGAAATTAAGAGATACTAAAAACAACAGAGACATATGGGATGACTTCAAAAGAAACAATATATGCATTACAGGCCTACCAGAGGAAGAAAGAGAGGGAGGGGAAGAAAGCATTCTACAGGACATAATAGCTGAGAATTTCTTTAGTGTAGACAATTATCAAAGACATAAAGGTTCAAGAAGCCCAGAGGGTCCCAAACAGAATTAACCCAGACTTAAAGACACCAAGACACATCATATTTAGAATGAAAAGGAATAAGGATAAAGAAAGGATCCTGAAGACTGCAAGAGAAAAACAGAGTCACTTACAGAGGAAAACCCCAGAAGATTAGCTGCAGATTTCTCCACATAAACATTACAGGCTAGAAGGGAATAGAAATATACCTGTCAAGTACTCAATGAGAAAGGTTTTCAACCAAGACTCCTTTATCCTGCTAGATTGTCATTCAGACTAGATGGAGGCATAAAAACCTTCTCAGACAAGCAACAGTTGAAGGAATCAACTATCACCAAGCCTGCCCTTTCTGAAAGAAGTTCTGAAAGGTCTCCTATAAGCAATCAGATCACCATAACCACGCCATATATCAAAACACTCTAAAAATCTACAACAGTGGTATTAAAATATCTTCAATCTATAATATCAATAAATGTCAATGGCCTGATTTCACCTATTAAAAGGCACAGAGTAAGAAGATGGATCAGAAAACACATCCCAACCATAAGTTGTCTGCATGAATCCCACCTAACTCAACAAGACAAACACAGACTCAAAGAGAAAGGATGGAAAATTACTATATATGAGCCAGTGGACCACAAGAAAAGGGCAGGAACAGCTATGCTCATATCTGACATGATAGACCTTAAAATAAGTAAAATTTAAAAAGATAGGGATGGGCATTACTTAGGGCTCAGAGGATCAGTCAATCAAGAGGTCTTAATGATTATCAACGTCTATTCACCCAAGGAGAGGACATGTAAATACATCAAACATCTACTGAAAGAGCTACAGCAATAGATTAACACCAACACAGAAAACGTTGGGAATTTCAACACCCTACTCTCTTAACTTGACAGCTCATCCAGGCAGAAAATCAACAAAGAAACAAAGGAGCGATAGATAGATAAGCTAGAACTATTGAATATTTTCAATCAAAATGGTGACAGTGATTTCACCATTTTCAGCCCATCTTAGATGGAGCTTGGAGAAATCAGGTTAAGTGAAATAAATAAGAAAGAGAAGAATGAATGTGGGATGATCTCATTCACAGGCAAAATTTGAAAAACAAAATCAAAAGAGAAAACACTAAGCAGTACTTGGACTGGAGTTGTTGGATTGCACCAAAGTAAAAGACTCTATGGGGGGAGGGGGGGTCAGGTCCTGAAATAGGATGGCAGAGGACCTAGTGGGAGTTGTATTGTGCGGGAAAAATGAGAAATATTATGCATGTACAAACTACTATATTTACTGTTTACTATAAAACATTAATCCGCAAATAAATAAATAAATGAAGAGAAAACACTAAACAGAACCTGGACTAGGGTTCATGTACTGTACCAAACTAAAAGTCTCTGCAGTGTGTGGCGGGGAGAGTACAGGTCCTAGAACAGGATGGCAGAGAACCTAGTGGGGGTTGTATTGTTGTGTGGAAAACTGAGTAATGTTATACATGTACAAGCTATTGTACTTACTGTCAACTGTAAAACTTCAATCCCCCAATAAAGAAAAAAATGTTTAAAAGAGAGAGAGAACGTTTCCTTGCAACATGTTTGCACTCACTGGAGATTTGAGGGTTCCCAAAGTAGTTCTAGTCCTGTTTTGTTGTGTTCCCAGGTGGTCTCCTTTGATACTCCTAGTTGACCAGGCCTTGGTGACTGCTTTAAATGCCACATTCCAGAACCACCCTCCATAAGATGAATCTTGCCATTCTTTGTGAGAAAAGGACAGAGAAAAGTCACGCTTGGGTTGGGTTTGCTCCTCCTCAGATAGAAATCTTTCAATAAAAAAGAAAGAAAGAAAGAAAGAAAGAAAGAAAGAAAGAAAGAAAGAAAGAAAGAAAGAAAGAAAGAAAGAAAGAAAGCTTTCAATTACAGATATGGTACAAACTGTTGCAGTATCAGGAGGGGGTGCTGTAGGACTGCCTGAACCCATATAGTTACCACAGAACTAAACTGCTTAGTTCACTTCAGTGCTCCAGGAGGCCCAACTTACTTGTCTGTGAAAATTAATGGATGCAGAGAAAATTGGAACTTCGTTGAAGAGAGATGGAACTGATAGATTATGTGGGGGGTAGGGCTGACTAGAATGAAGGACTCCTGACCCCATCAGAGTGTGTGATAGAAACAGAGATGGATCGACCTTCTCGTGGTGCATCCCGTGAGTACCCATGAGAATCCACATGGATCCCAGTCACTTTCAAAGCCAGCAACAAGCAGCTCCTGACAGCTTTCAACCTGACCTGTTGACTGGCTGCGGAAGAAGGGCAAACGCTAGAAGAAGAAGAGATTTCTACGGAAGAAGGGCAAACGCTAGAAGAAGAAGAGATTTAACACCCCATAAAAGCTGGGAAATAATTCTTTCCTTTTCTTTTCTCTCCATTCCTTTGGAGTGTTTTGCTTTGACTTGTTTTTTGTTTGTTTGTTTATTTAATAGCATCAGAATTATCACTGCAGCTCAATGCTGGCATTGCATATCCACCAAACCTGGCAGCCTAGCTGTCTCTTTTTTTTCTTTCATTCTTCCTTTCTCACTTTCTTTCTATCCTTCATTTCTTCTTTTTATCTTTCCTTCTACTTTATTACATAGAAAAGAAATAAATTGAAGGGAAAACAGGGAGAGAAAACTAGCAATACCTGTGCACCTGTATCATGACTCATGATGTTTCCTAAGCAGGGGCGAAGCAGAAACGTGAACCTGGGTTCTTGTACATTGTAACATGTGTACTCAACCCCCCATGCCACTGCCTTTCCCCAATTATCTTCAAACACAGGACACAAATTTCAATGCATGCATAGTGCTGTGTGCCCAGGCAAAAACACTAGCACACTGACCACACACTCACTCTTCCATGGTGTTCAGCACCTCCAAAACAGCACCTGAGTCCCACCCATAATCTGCCAATCAGAATGTCCCCTCCTCAGATCCATCCAGGCTTCTAGCTCAGCCCCCCATCAGGAACTGAGCAGAGGACAGGAGCCTCCTTGTCCACAGTCTCTCCAAAAAAACAATGGTGACAGGCAAGAGACTGATTCAAGTCATATCAGAAACAAGAGAACATCGAGGGGATACAAGCTGGCACTGCAACCCTGGGCCTCATGGGATCTCCAGCTACTGGTGATGAGAGCATCCAAAAATGAGTGTGTGAACTTGGGGTCATTTCAATTCCATGAAGATCTAAAAAAGAAAATAATCACTTTGGAAGCTGTAATATTGTGTGTTGTGTAAGAGATGCAGAGACGAAAGGGTAGATCGCCTGACTCATCCTCAGATCAAAATACACACGTCTTAGGATTATTGCTCCCAGATCTCTCATGCAGGTTATGATTCGCACACACAGCAATAGATCAGAAGAGAAGCTAGACTGGAGCATGTATCCGCACAGTCCACAGAACACTACATCACATCACATTCCTGACATGGGATAGATCAACAAGGTGAGCGAATGTTGGGAAGGTCAGTGAAGCCCTGGGTAAGATGCAATGACTCAACAAGATGTAGGTAGGGTCAGGTGGTGACACACCTGGTTAAGCACACACATTACCATGTGCAAGGACACAGGTTCCAGCCCCTGCTACTCACTTGCACAAGGCAAACTTCAGCAGTGGTGAAGCCTATACTGGAAGCTTTTCCTCTGTCTATCTCCCTCTCTATCTCTCTCTCTCTTCTTAATTTCTCTCTGTCATATCAAATACAGAAAGAAAGAAAAAAAAAAGGAGATGGGGAAAAGAGTCACAAGGAGATAGGAGAAGTGTATATGTTGTGCAAGCACAAAGCCCCTGATATATAGAGGTGGCAATAAGAAAATAAATCAATAAATAAAAGATGTAGCCTATGGAGTCATAGTTTCTATCAATGATGTGTACCCATCATGCACCTGGAGTTCTATGTACACTAGAAATTCCTTCTATGTCATAATGAAAATGTTATCTCTAACCTGAGGAGAAATCAATAATTTGATGTCCATCTTTTTGTGGGGGGAGTGAATCTCACACTTGTGGTGCGGGTCAAATATTTCTTTTCAATATCTTCAGTCTCTTTGAAATTGTTTTTTGTAATTATGGTTTCCTAGAGCAAAGGAGAGCTGTCATCCCAGGCCTGCTCCCCCAGCCTCCTTGTTACTCAGCATTTCACACAAAGATGCACTGAGAGGAGATGTAGGAATGAGACTGCCAGGGAAGTAGAGCACAAAATTAGTGAAAGTTGTCACTTGAGGGACCATGTGGTGGCCCATCTGGTTGAGCACACACATTACAATGGGCAAGGACATGGGTTCAAGCCCCCAACCCCCACCTGCAGGGGCAAAGTATTGCCAGTAGTGAAACAGTGTTCCTGGGGTCTCTCTTTCTCTCTACTTCTCTATCATCCCCTCCCCTCTGAATTTCTGGATGTTTCTAACAATAATAGTAATAAAGAAAAGATTTTTTTTTAATGTTGTCGCTCAGCTAAGTGTCCCAGTCACAGAGCAGTCACTGCTCTGTGTGAGATTCTGGCCTCTGTGTCTTCTAATACCACCCCCTGGGGACATCAGGGAGAAACTGGGGGAGTAAGAGACAGGAAGCTGATTTGCATGCAGCACCTTCTCCTCCTAGCTGGCCCAGGAGGCTTCAAAAGGCCCCAGGACACCACATGCCAGCCCAGGAGGCTGAGGCCACTGAATCCTGTGAGTTCTCCTGCCATGGCCTGGACAGTGCTTCTGCTCACACTCCTCA
This sequence comes from Erinaceus europaeus, assembly GCF_950295315.1. NCBI lineage: Eukaryota > Metazoa > Chordata > Mammalia > Eulipotyphla > Erinaceidae > Erinaceus > Erinaceus europaeus. The sequence goes on from NC_080167.1 coordinate 22,315,734, forward strand.
CTTATGGCTCAGGTCAGGACAAGGACTCTGCAGTCCGTGTGTGTGTGTGTTTGGAAGTGGGAGGGGTGATAGATTTTGAGGGGCAGCTTAAAACATATTTGAGGGGTAACTCTCAACTCCAATAATGACACCTGTCTCTGTTCTATTGGTTTTAGGAACTCATTCTCAGACTGTGACTCAGGAGCCATCACTGTCAGTGTCTCCAGGAGGGACAGTCAAACTCACCTGTGGCCTTAACTCTGGGTCAGTCACTAGTAGTAACTACCCCAGCTGGTACCAGCAGATCCCAGGACAAGCTCCAAAAATGCTTATGTACTACACCAACAAACGCCCCTCTGGAGTCCCTGATCGCTTCTCTGGCTCCATTTCTGGCAACAAAGCTGCTCTCACCATCACTGGGGCTCAGATAGATGACGAGGCTGATTATTACTGTAATCTCTACATGGGTAGTGATGTTTTACACAGTGATTTAAAGTCATGGGGAAGTGCAACCAAAACCTTCTCACAGGCTCCACTGGCCCAGCCCTTAGGAGAGAAGAGAAAGGGCCAGGCTGACAGTGGACACCACCACCATGGACACTGAGACTTCATGCCTCCACTGTCCCACCTGGGGCATCATCCTGGGCCTCCTCCAGTGTCTCTCAGGGTGTGTGTCCATCTCTCCAATGTCATCCCTCTATGAAACAGCTTCCTCTCTCCATCTCTAGACACATTAGAGTGGGGCATCAAATAGAAGATACATGAACCATACGTGAGACACCAAAGACAGCTGGTTTCTGCAATAAACTGGCACAATGCCATCATTAATTGAAGAGTGGAGACTACATTAGTGTTTCATTTGTACTGGAATGAGGCTTCTTTCTGCAATGCTTTGTAGGTTGTACAGCAAGTATCATGCCACACTTGCACGCAGGGTCTCACAAGCGTGATCCTCTGCACTTTATAGAAAAGCATGGTGCTCTGGTTCTCTCTCTCATTAATAAAACAAAGTTTACAAATGCATAGAAATTAATAAAAAATACAATATTTTGAAGTCCCTGGTGACTCCTTTAAATGCCACATTGTAGAGCCACCCCTTATAAGATGGATGCATCATGCCATCCTTTGCGAGGAGGAGACAGAGAAAAGTCACTGCTTGGGTTGGGCCTGTTTCTCTCCAGACAGAAAGCTTTCAATTTCAGAGAGGGTGCAGAGTGCAGCAGTATCTAGAGGGGGCACTGAACCCATAGAGTGGGACCTCAACTGTGACCACAGAACGCAACCGCTTATTTCAGTCAGTGCTCCCAGAGGCTCAACTCACTTCTCTGTGAAAATGAATGCATGCAGAGAGCATTGGACCTTGGCTGAACAGAGATCAGAGATTGGACAGACAGACTGGGGGGTGTGGGGGGAGGCTGTTGACTGGCATGAAGGATTCCTACTCCCATCAGAGCTTGTGATAGAAACAGAGATTTTAATACCCGATAAAAGCTGTAAAATAATTGTTTCCTTTTCTCTGGGTTTTTTCTGTTTTGTTTTGTTGCTTTTGTTGTTGTTTATTTTTTAATAGCATTAGTGTTGCCACTGCAGGTCAATGTTCGCATATCCACCAATCAACCCTGGGGCAGCCTGTATCTTTTTTTTGTTTTTGATTCTTCCACTCTCACTTTTTTCTTTCATTCTTCCTTCCTTCCTTCCTTCTTTCCTTCCTTCCTTTCTTTCTACTTTCCTTTCTACTTATTAAGTTTCAAAGAAATAAACTGAGGAGGCAAAGTAGGAAGAGAATAATAGCAACACCTGCATCATCACTCATCAAGCTTCCACCACTGGGGAAAGCAGACTTGAACCTAGGTCTTAGCATATTCTGACATATGTGCTCAACCCCATGTGCCACAGCCTATCTTCAATTATCTGCAAATGCAGGACACAAATTTCAATGCATGCACAGCACTGTGTGCCCAGGCAGAAACACTAGGACACTGACCACACCCTTCCTCTTCCATGGTGGTCAGCACCTCCAAAACAGCACCTGAGTCCCATCCATAATCTGCCAATCAGAATGACCCCTCCTCAAATCCATCCAGGCTTCTAGCTCAGCCCCCCATCAGGTACTGAGCAGAGGACAGGGGCCATCTTGTCCACAGTCTCTCCAAAAAACCAATGGTGACAGGCAAAAGATTGATTAGAGTTATGTTCGAAATAAGAGATCATAGAGGTGCCACAAGCTGGCACTGCACCCTTGGGCCTCATGGGATCTCCAGCTCCTGGTGATGAGAGTGTCCACAAAATGAGTGCGTGACTGACCAGTGGAATAGAATTGAGAGCCTGGAAGTAAGCCCCCACACCTATGGACATCTAATCTTTGACGAAGGTGCCCAGACTATTAAATGAGGAAAGCCGAGTCTCTTCAAAAATGGTGTTGGAAAAAAATGGGTTGAAATATGCAGAAGAATGAAACTGAACCACTGTATTTCACCAAATACAAAAGTAAATTCCAAGTGGATCAAGGACTTGGATGTTAGACCAGAAACTATCAGATACTTAGAGGAAAATATTGGCAGAACTCTTTTCCGCATAAATTTTAAAGACATCTTCAATGAAAGAAATCCTGTTACAAAGAAGACTAAGGCAAGCATAAATCTATGGGACTACATCAAATTAAAAAGCATCTGCACAGCAAAAGAAACCACTACCCAAACTGAAAGACCACTCACAGAATGAGAGAAGATCTCTACATCCCATACATCAGACAAGAGGCTAATAACTAAAATATATAAAGAGCTTGCCAAATTCAACAACAAGAAAACAAATAACTCCATCCAAAAATGGGGAGAGAACATGGACAGAATATTAACCACAGAAGAGATCCAAAAGGCCAAGAAACACATGAAAAAATGCTTCAAGTCCAAAACAGAGAAATTCAAATAAAGACAATGAGATACCCCTTCACTCCTGTGAGAATGTCATACATCAGAAAAGGTAGCAGCAGCAAATGCTGGAGAGGTTGTGGGGTCAAAGGAGCCCTCCTGCACTACTGGTGGGAATGTAAATTAGTACAACTTCTGTGGAGAACTGTCTAGGGAACTCTCAGAAAACTAGAAGTGGACCTACCCTATGATCCTGCAATTCCTCTCCTGGGGATATGTCCTAAGGAACCCAACACACCCATCCAAAAAGATCTGTGTATACCTATGTTCACAGCACCACAATTTGTAATAGCCTAAACCTGGAAGCAACCCAACTGGAAGGTGTCCAACAACAGATGAGTGGCTGAGCAAGTTGTGGTATATATACACACAATGAAATACTACTCAGCTATTAAAAACTATTGATTTCACCATTTTCAGCCAATCTTGGATGGACTTTGGAAAAATCATGTTAAGTGAAATAAGTCAGAAACAAAAGGATGAATATGGAATGATCTCACTCTCAGGCAGAAGTTGAAAACCAAGATCAGAAGAGGTAACACAAGTAGAACCTGAACTGGAATAGGTGTATTGCACCAAAGTAAAAGACTCTGGGGTGAATGGGGGGAGAATACAGGTCCAAAAAGGATAACAGAGGACCTAGTGGGGGGTGTATTCTTATATGTAAAACTGAGAAATGTTGTGCATGCACAAACTATTGTATTTACTGTTGAATGTAAAACATTAATTCCCCAATAAAGAAATTTAAAAAAAAAAAACAGTGATTTCACTATTTTCAGCCAATCTTGGATGGACCTTGAAAAATTCATGTTAAGTGAATCAAGTCAGAAACAGAAGGATGAATATGGGATGATCTCACTCTCAGGAAGACGTTGAAAAACAAGATCAGAAGAGAAAACACAAGTAGAACCTGAACTGGAATTGGCATATTGCACCAAAGTAAAAGACTCTGTGGGGGGGGGGGGAGAATACAGGTCCAAAAAGGATGACAGAGGACCTAGTAGGGGTTTCCATATATTGGTATATGGAAAGCTAGGAAATATTATGCATGTACAAACTATTGTATTTACTGTCGTGTATAAAACATTAATTCCCCAGTAAAGAAAAAAAAATGAGTGTGTGAACTTTGGGTCATTTTGATTCCATGAAGATCTGAAAAAGAAAATATTAATTACTTTAGAAGATGTCATGTTTTATGTTGTGTAAGAGATACAGAGAGGAAAGGGAAGATGAACTGACTCATCCTAGATCACAACAGACACGTCTCCCGGTTTACACTGGTCCCAGATCTCCCATGCAGGTTAAGATAGGCACACACAGCAATGGATCCGAGGAGAAGCTAGACTCCACAGTGCGGACTCCACAGAACATCACATTCCTGACACAGGATACATCAACAGGATGAGCAAATGTTGGGAGGGACAATGAACACCCTGGTAAGATGGAATGACTCAACAAGATACAGTTAGGGTCAGATGGTGGCACACCTAGTTAAGCACACACATCACCCTGTGCAAGGACCCAGGTTCAAGCCTCTGCTACTCACTTGCACAAAGGAAGCTTCACCAGTAGTGAAGCTAGTACTGGAAGTTATTCTCTGTCTACATGTTATCTCCCTCTCTCTTCTTAATTTCTCTCTGTCCTATCAAATACAGAGAAAAAAAAATTTTTTTTTAGCAGTCACCCGTTCCACTGACCGCTCTTCTCACAGGGGCACCAGATTAAACCAATACTGTGTGCCTGACGCCTGGCAACAAGGGCCTCTGTCCTTTTTTTTAATGCTTTTTTTAATTTCTTTATTGGGGAATTAATGTTTTACATTCAACAGTAAATACAATAGTTTGTACATGCATAACATTCCCCAGTTTCCCATATAACAATACAACCCCCACTAGGTCCACTGTCATCCTTCTTGGACCTGTATTCTCCCCCATCCACCCCAGAGTCTTTTACTTTGGTGCGAAGAGAAAAAAACTATTTTTTTAAGGAGGTGGGGCATGATTCTCTCCAATAAATCAGTGGTTCGTACCTTCCTTTGTCTTTCTTTCTTTCTTTTTTAATTCCTTTCTTTCTTTTTTTTTCTTTTTTTTTTTTCACCAGGCTTATTTCTGGAGCTTGGACCCTTCACACTGAGTCCATTACTCCTGGTATTTTGTTTTCTGCTTTTCTTTTATTTGGTAAAGATGGGGGGAAAATTGAGAGGTAACAAGGAAATAGACAGGGAGAGACAAAGAAAGATACTTGTAGCACTGCTTCAGCACTTGTGAAGCTTCCCCCCTGCAGGTGGGGAACTGAGGACATAACCTGAATCACTGTAGTGATACTATGTGCACTTAACCAGGTACTAAATCTGTGGTTCTTTGTGTTGTCAGTCATGTACACTTTTAAAATTTGATGAAAACTACGGACACCCATTGCTTGGAGCAACACATTTTCTCACATGCATAAAATGTTCTGCCTGTTATCAAAATGTTCACTGACCTGAAGTTAGGATCCTAGTAGAAATGGGTAGAATCGGAGAGAGGAAAAACCTGGAATGGAGCTTCTTTCTACGATACTTTGATTATGTAGGTTGTACAGCAAGTATCATGCCAGGTTTGCATGCAGGATCTCACAAGTGTGATTCTCTGTACTTTGTATAAAAGCATGGTGCTCTGGTTCTCTCTCTCTCTCTCTCTCATTAATAAATCAAAGTTTAAAATTAATAAAAATTTAAAAAATACAACGTTTTGGTGTCCATTTCCTTGGTGACCGCTTTAAATGCCACAGTTCAGAGTCACCCCCTTATAAGACGAATCTTGCCATCCTTTGTGAGGAGGGGACAGAAAAAAGCCATCACTTGTGTTGGGCCTGTTCCTCCCTCAGTCAGAAAGTTTTTGCTTTCAGATGTGGTGCAAAATGCTGCAGTATCAGGAGGAGGCGCTGTGGGACTGCCAGAACCCATGCAGTGAGACCACAACTGTGACCACAGAACTCAACTGCTTAACTCAGTTCAGTGCTCTCAGAGGCCCAACTCACTAGTCTGTGAAAATAAACGGGGTCAGAGAAAACTGAGTCTTGGTTGAACAGAGGTGGGACAGACAGATTAAGTATATTGGGGGAGGGGGGTAACTAGAATGAAGGGTTTCTGCCCTGATCAGATTGTGTGATGAAACCAGAGATTTGATACCCCATATAATTACTTATATAAGCTAGGAAATAATTCTTTTCTTTTTATTTGTTTATTTGTTTTTATTTATTTATTTCCCCTTTTGTTGCCCTTTTTTATTATTGTTGTTGCGAGGCCGAGGCATGGTGTAGATGGAAAACAGATGATACCGTTTTTGCAGTGCTAGGGATGGCGACTAATCCCTAGCACTGCAAAAACGGTATCATCTGTTTTCCATCTACACCATGCCTCAGCCTCACGTGAGCTTAATGTGCAGCTTGATGATACAAGAATCCGGCATGAAGCCCAGCCAGTCTATCTTGGCGTTACTCTCGATCGCACCCTGTCATTTCACAAACATCTCATAAAAACTGCAGCAAAGGTGGGCGTGAAGAATAACATCATTGCAAGACTGGCCAGCTCCTCATGGGGCACAAGTGCTTCCACACTACGATCATCATTTCTGGCATTATGCTATTCCACTGCAGAATACTGTGCTCCAATATGGTTCCGTAGCCCCCATGTCCACTTGGTCGATTCCAAATTATATTCCTCCATGAGGATAATTTCTGGAACCATCCGTTCCACCCCGGTTCCATGGCTGCCAGTTCTTAGCAACATCGCCCCGCCAGATATTCGTCAGGATGCGGCATCATCTAAGTTCATTTCCCACGTCTACGCTCCACCGGACCTGCCAATATACGCAGACCTGCCAATATACCTGCCAATATCTTCGCCCACCCTGTCCAACGCTTGATGTCTCGTCATCCAATCTGGTCCCCTACGCCTACACTGAACTTCTCTGTTCCAGACTCTTGGAAACAGAGTTGGCAGTCAGCTGAGGTAAAGAACAAACACCTCATCACAGACCCCTGCAAGCGTCAACCCGGCTTTGACCTAGCACGTTATGATTGGGTCCTCCTCAATCGCTATCGAACAGGCCATGGCCGGTGCGCCGCTATGTTCCATCGCTGGGGAGCCAGAGACGACCCGAACTGCCCCTGCGGCTCCAGACAGACTATGACCCACATAGTCAACGACTGCCACCTCTCCAGATTCAAAGGAGGTCTCGAAACTTTACATCAGGCTCAACCTGACACTGTTGACTGGCTACGGAAGAAGAGCAAACGCTAGAAGAAGATTGTTGTTGTAGTTATTGTTGTTGTTATTGTTGTCGTCGTTGTTAGATAGGACACAGAGAAATGGAGAGAGGAGGGGAAGACAGAGAAGGGAGAGAAAGATACATACCTGCTTCACCGCCTGTGAAGCGACTCCCCTGGGTGGAGAGGCAGGGCTCGGGCCATTTTTACCCAGATCCTTAGGCCACGCGACACGTGTGCTTAACTCGCTGGGCGGTGACCGGCTCCCTTTGTGTGTGTGTGTGTGTGTGTGTGTGTGTGTGTGTGTGTTTCCTCCAGAGTTATTGCTGGGCTCGGTGCCTGCACCATGAATCCAGCGCTCCTGGAGTCCATTTTTCCCCCTTTTGTTGCCCTTGTTGTTGTAGCCTCATTGTGGTTATTATTATTACCATTGTTGATGTTGTTCGTTGTTGGATAGGACAGAGAGAAATGGAGAGAGGAGGGGAAGACAGAGAGGGGGAGAGAAAGATAGACACCTGCAGACCTGCTTCACTGCCTGTGAAGCGACTCCCCTGCAGGTGGGGAGCCCCGGGCTCCAACCGGGATTCTCACGCAGGTCCTTGCGCTTTGCGCCATGTGCACTTAACCCACTGCGCCACTGCACCACCACCGGACCCCCCCCCTTTTGTTTTTTAATGCTTTCAGGCTTATCACTGCAGCTCAAAGGTGGCACTACAAATCCACCATTCCTGGCAGCCATATTTTCCCTTTTTTCCTCCCTTTTTTCTTTCTTTGCTTTTTTTTTCTTTTTATTAAATAGAACAAAATTAATTGAGGAAGGAAAGTAGAGAGAGAAATAGCAACACCTGTGGGCAACTCTTGTGGACCTGCTTCACCGTTCATCAAGCTCCCCCCTTGCAGGTGAGAAGCAGAGATTTAAACCGAGGTTCTTGCACGTTGTAACATGTGTCTTTAGCCCAGTCTACCATCGCCTATCCCCCAGTAATATTCAAACACAGAACACTAACTTTGATGCATACACAGTGCTGTGTGCCCAAGCAGAAATGCTAGGACACTGGTCATACCTTCCCTTCTCCTTGGTGAGAAAAAAAAAAAAGAAAGAAAGAAAAAGAAAAAAAAACATATATATATAGTGGTTTGGCTAAAGATGAAGAGTACTGATACCTGTCTTAGGGAAATGTGGATAGTACCTTGTGGGGGGGGGGAATCCTTTAAATTGACATTTCCTCAAATAAGTGATATTAGAATTGTTAACAAAAAAAAAAAAGAAAGAAAGAAAAAGAGTAAAACATTAATCCCCCAATAAAGAAAAAAAAAAGAAAATGACTCAGCTATTAAAAATGATGAAATTAAAAAAAAGAAAGAAAGAGATACAAAACAAAGAGAGATGCAAAGGTGTGGGGATAGAGGCCCCTAATTGCATGACTCCCCCATTGTCTTGACTCACCAAAAACCCCAAGTTCCTCTGAAGTTATGAGCAGCCTTAGAGCCCAGCAGGCTAATTACCAGCAGCCCCAGGGCAGTCCTCAGTGTCACACAATCTTGGGGGGGGGGGGGTAGCACAGTGTAGAACCACGTAAGACAGTTCCACTCACTTCTCCAGGGACTTGTCAACCACAAATGCATTCACTGGGCAGTGTTGGCTTGCAGAACCACAGGGACATCAGAAGCCACCTGCCTTTACCATCTGGTCCAGTTTAGTTCTAGCCTCTCTTTTACTTTCTGATATTTGAGTCCCCAGGGAGGGAGATCAGAGCCAGACAGACCCCAAAAGCTTATCTGCATAAACTGACTCCACCCCTCTGAGGAGCTGGGAGATATAAAGAGACTTAGGGCAGCTTAGCCTCCTCAGGAGAACATTTGGGATCAGAGTGTGAGGTTGCACCATGGCCTGGGCTCCTCTTCTCCTCACCCTTCTCACTCCCTACACAGGTGAGTGCCTACCTTACCTAGGCTGGGGACCCCACACCAACCTTCTCCAAAGCCCACCCCCCCCTCACAGTGAGCTGGGGTCCTGCTCTCACACACCTCTCTGTCCCCCTCACAGGGTCTGTGGTCCACGCATTGCTGACTCAGCCATCAACAGTGACCAGTTTCCTGGGACAGCAAGTCTCTCTCACCTGCACTGGAAATGGCAACAATGTTGGTTATGAGGGAGCAGTTTGGGTGCAGCAATACCCAGGCCAGGTGCCCAAAACTGTGATGGATAGGAACAACAAGCGACCCTCTGGGATTTCTGAGAGATTCTCTGGCTCCAGGTCAGGCAGTGTGGGCTCCCTGACCATCTCTGGGATCCAGTCTGAAGACGAGGCTGATTATTACTGCACAGCATGGGACAAGAGCCTTAGTGCTTGCACAGTGCTTGAAGCCAATGGGGAAGTGAGACACAAACTTTGGCCTCAGAAGTTCATACAGTACTTGCTAAACACCTTGTATTCAACCAGCAAAGAGACATGGGCTTTATTTTTTTTTTAATTATT